>NC_036838.1:15273976-15281500 GCF_002910315.2 Salvelinus sp. IW2-2015
GGACATCATTTTGAAAGGCACACACCTGTCTATATAAGGTCCCACAGTTGACAGTCCATGTCAGAGCAAAAACCAAGCCATGAGGTCGAAGGAATTGTCCGTAGAGCTCCAAGACAGGATTGTGTCGAGGCACAGATCTGTGGAAGGGTACCAAAATATTTCTGCAGCATTGAAGGTCCCCAAGAACACAGTGGCCTACATCATTCTTAAATGGAAGAAGTTTGGGACGACCAAGACTCTTCCTAGAGCTGGCCGCCAGGCCAAACTGAGCAATCGGGGGAGACGGACCTTGGTCAGGGAGGTGACCAAGAACCTGATGGTCACTCTGACAGAGCTCTAGAGTTCCTCTGTGGAGATGGGAGAACCTTCCAGAAGGACAACCATCTCTGTAGCACTCCACCAATCAGGCCTTTATGGTAGAGTGGCCAGACGGAAGCCACTCCTCAGTAAAATTCACATGACAGCCCGTTTGGAATTTGCCAAAAGGCACCTAAAGACTCTCAGACCATGAGAAACAAGATTCTCTGGTCTGATGAAACCAAGATTATACTCTTTGGCCTGAATGCCGAGCGTCGCATCTGGAGGAAACCTGGCACCATCCATACGGTGAAGGATGGTGGTGGCAGCATCWTGCTGTGGGGATGTTTATTAGCGGCAGGGACTGGGAGACTAGTCAGGATCGAGGCAAAGATGAACAGAGCAAAGTACAGTGAGATCCTTGATGAAAACATGCTCCAGAGCGCTTAGGACCTCAGACTGGGGTGAAGGTTCACCTTCCAACAGGACAATAACCCTAAGCACAAAGCCACGAACACAGGAGTAGCTTCGGGAAAAGTTTTTAAATGTCCTTGAGTGGCCCAGCCAGAGCCCGGACATGAACCCGGAAAGACCTGTAAATACCTGTGCTGCAACGCTCCCCAACCAACCTGACAAAGGCTGAGCGGATCTGCAGAGAGGAATGAGAGAAACTCCCCAAATATATATGTGCCAAGCTTGTAGTGTCATACCCAAGAAAACTCAAGGCTGTAATCGCTGCCAAAGGTGCTTCAACAAAGTATTGAGTAAATGGTTTGAATACTTTTGTAAATGTGATATTTCAGTTGGATTTTTTGTAGATTTTTTWAAATGTCTAAAAACCTGTTTTTGYTTTGTCATTATGGGGTATTGTGTGTAGATTGATGAGGGAAAAAAATAATTGAATCTATTTTAGAACAAGGCTGTAACGTAATTTTTTGGGGAAAAGTCAAGGGTCTGAATACCTTCCGAATGCACTGTAAATCAGAGTAAAGACAATATATGTATATATATAGGACCAGTCAAAARTTTGGACACACCTACTTTCTTTATTTTTACTATTTTCTACATTGTAAAATAATAGTGAAGACATCAAAACTATGAAATAACACATATGGAATCACGTAGTAACCAAAACAATGTTCTTCAAAGTAGCCACCCTTTGCCTTGATGACAGCTTTGCACACTCTTGGCATTCTCTCAACCAGCTTCATGAGGTAGTCACCTGGAATGCATTTCAATTAACAGCTGTGCCTTGTTAAAAGTGAATTTGTGGAATTTCTTTCCTTCTTAATGTGTTTGAACCAATCAGTTGTGGTGTGACAAGGTAGGGGTGGTATACAGACGATAGCCCAATTTGGTAAAAGACCAAGTCCTTATAATGGCAAGAACAGCTCAAATAAGAGAAGAGAAATGACAGTCCATCATTACTTTAAGACATGARGTACAGTCAATCTGGAACGTTTCAAGAACTTTGAAAGTTTCTTCAAGTGCAGTCGCAAAMACCATCAAGCGCTATGATGAATCTGGCTCTCATGAGGACCGCCACAGGAAAGGAAGACCCAGAGTTACCTCTGCTGCAGAGGAAAACTTTATTAGAGTTGCCAGCCTCAGAAATTGCAGCCAAATAAATGCTTCACAGAGTTCAAGTAACAAACAGATCTCAACATCAACTGTTCAGAGGAGATTGCATGAATCAGGCCTTCATTGTCGAATTTCTGCAAAGAAACCACTACTAAAAGACTTGGTTGGGCCAAGAAACATGAGCAACGGTTTTGATGTCTTCACTATTATTCTACAATGTAGAAAATAGGAAAAATAAAGAGAAACCCTTTAGTGAGTAGGTGTGTCCAAACTTTTGACTGGTACTGTATATATAGATATATACCTCATATCTCAAATGAATAACACACACACACACACTTGTGGAATAGACACCAGCTAGAATGCGGTTTTAACCAATCCGCATTCAGGATAAGGCGCACCCGTTATATAAACACACAATATATAACTATAAAAAGGTACATTCAACTCCACAAAAATAAGAAAACATCTTTTAGCAGGTTGTGAAATGTTATATTTGATTCCATGTGTTRTTTTCTCCAAAACAGGCTTCAAACACAGATCATTTGGACCTCACTACAGAAAGATAATAGTTCTGGACCTGAATGTCCAGAGAGACTCTGGACCTTTATTGCTGCTCTGTAAATAACAAAGAGAAAATATCAGATCTAAATATATTTGTATGTAATCCTGTCACATATACCTCAAACGAATATAAATGCATTTAAACTATTAACTATGAGAGTTAGCCTACTTGTTGACCAATAACTTTTAGCTTGTGTTGTAAGGCAACTGCACTTTACTGCCCACTAATCTTAAACAACTGTTCTTATATCGAAAATGTTAAATCAATTATGACTTTTGTATATGTTGTCTTTGTATGTTAAAGTATATACAGTACATGTATAAAGGCTACTTATGTATTTTTTTCCATTGTGTATGAAGTGCAATAATAGTGTCAACATGATGTACATTTAAAACATTGTAATTCTTAGAGAGAATATATTTCATCCACTTTTTGTTTTTGTTGCAGTATTTTCATTGTTTGAAATTGTAATTACTTTGCGGAATATGGTTTAAGATRAGTACAACTGTATCATAGCCACACACAAAAGCTAAGGACCTAATGATTTATGGCGTTGGTATATCATAGTAATCAAGTGCTATTTGCATGTGAAAATGTCATGGAATGCTCCATGGTAATCTTACTGGCTCTTGTGCTCAGCTCAGGGCTCCTATTCAGTCAAACCTGCATTAGCAATAGCTACTTCAACTATCCACACACCATAGTACGTCTAGTCTTGCAACAAAAAATATTATAGCGAGAAAAGGTAACGTACACTGCCCCCTCTGCCATTCAGTGATCTTCTGCAGTTGTCTTTAATATTACAAGTAGCTGTAATGGTAATAGACGGGTATAATATGAACCTATTATAATAGACTTCATATGTCCATCGCACTGTAAATGTTTAGGATTTTTTTACTAATCTGGTTTCAATCGTCTGAAATACATGATCGCCTGAAAAGTGATACAATTCTTCATTTCTGCTTTGTGAATTTAGTGTATTTGTGGGAGCATGATATAGCATTTGCATGTATCTTACTGATATATCGTCTTAGTAAAAAAGAAGATAGAGGTAGGTAAAGGAATACAGGTATAAACTCCATGCCGCAAGGGGCAATGTGTGATCAAAAGTCGACAGTCGACAAACTGATATAACTTTGTTTTAGAGTCTTATTGATAAGAATAATATGAATTATATTAAATGKTTTTTCAACCAATTGGCATCCTATAGGGAGAAGTTTTTAGTGTGGAGAAATATGACTATACTGCATCATAGTCAATTATATTATATTTAATTAATATTATTATTTAATTTCACACACACAAGACATTGATTTGAAATACACCGCTGGGTATTTAAKACAGTGTACTTCTGCCATCTACTGTTCAAAACATATACTTTATGGTAAAGTCGAGATGTCTTGTATCTCAATAAGGAACTTATTTGGACTGAATTACATAATAATGTAATTTCTTATTACATCATTTATGTTGACATTGTGAAAATGAATCTGCAGTAATGTTTAATTTAGTTTTATTTCGGTATATATGGGAGTTAAAAGCTGAATTGCATGCAACGGGAAATTCAAGAAGACATAGCTAAATCAAATCAAATCAAATTATATTGGTCACCAACACTGTGTTTAGCAGATATTATAGGGAAATGTTTGTGTTTCCAGCTCCAACAGTGCAGTAATATCTAACAATTTCACAGCAATTCACACAATACACACAAATCTAAAGTAAAGGAATGGAATTGAGAATATATAAATATTTGGACGAGCAATGTCAGAGTGGCATAGACCAAGATACAGTAGAATAGTATACAGTATATACATATGAGATGAGTAATGCAAAATATGTGAACATTATTAAGTTGACTAGTGTTCCATCATTAAAGTGGACAGTGATTTCAAGTCTATGTATATAGGGCAGCAGCCTCTAATGTGCTAGTGATGGCGATTTAACAGTCTGATGGCCTTGAGATAGAAGCTGTTTTTCAGTCTCTCGGTCCCAGCTTTGATGCACCTGTACAGACCTCACCTTCTGGATGATAGCGGGGTGAACAGGCAGTGGCTCGGGTGGTTGTTGTCCTTGATTATCTTTTTGGCCTTCCTGTGACATTGGGTGCTGTAAGTGTCCTGGAGGGCAGGTAGTTYGCACCCAATGATGCGTTGGGCAGACCGCACCACCCTCTGGAGAGCCCTGCGGTTGTGGGCGGTGCAGTTGCCATACCAGGCAGTGATACAGCCCGACAGGATGCTCTCAATTGTGCATCTGTAAAGATTTGTAAGGGTTTTAGGTGCCAAGCCACATTTCTTCAGCCTCCTGAGGTTGAAGAGGTGCTGTTGCGCCTGTGTAGGTGTACCATTTTAGATTGTCATAGATGTGTACGCTGAGGAACTTGAAGCTTTCCACCTTCTCCACTGCGGTCCCATCGATGTGGATAGGGGGTTCTCCCTCTGCTGTTTCCTGAAGTCCACGATCAGCTCCTTTGTTTTGTTGACGTTGGGTGAGAGGTTATTTTCCTGGCACCCTCACCTCCTCCCTGTAGGCTGTCTCGCCATTGTTGGTAATCCGGCCTACTACTGTTGTGTCGTCTGCAAACTTGATGATTGAGTTGGAGGCGTGTGTGGCCACGCAGTCATTGATGAACAGGGAGTACAGGAGAGGGCTGAGCACGCACCCTTGTGGAGCCCCAGGGTTGAGGATCAGTGAAGTGGAGGTGTTGTCTCCTACCGTCACAACCTGGGGGCGGCCCGTCAGGAAGTCCAGGACACAGTTGCACTGTGGCCCTGGGTTCAGACCCAGGGCCTCGAGCTTAATGAAGAGCTTGGAGGGTACTATGGTGTTGAATGCTGAGCTATAGTCAATGAACGGCATTCTTATATAKGTATTCCTCTTGTCCAGATGGGATAGGGCAGTGTGCAGTGCGATATCGATTGCATCGTCTGTGGATCTATTGGGGCGATAAGAAAATTGAAGTGGGTCTAGGGTGTCAGGTAAGGTAGAGGTGATATGATCCTTGACTAGTCTCTCAAAGCACTTCATGATGACAGAAGTGAGTGCAACGGGGCGATAGTAATTTAGTTCAGTTACCTTTGCTTTCTTGGGTACAGGAACAATGTTGGACATCTTGAAGCATGTGGGAACAACAGACTGGGATAGGGAGATATTGAAAATGTCCGTCAACACTCCAGCCAGCTGGTCTGCGCATGCTCTGAGGACGCGGCTAGGAATGCCGTCTGGGCCGGCAGCTTTGCGAGGGTTAACACGCTTAAATGTCTTACGTCGGCCACGAAGAACGAGAGCCCACAGTCCTTGGTAGCGGACCGCGTTGGTGGCACTGTGTTATCCTCAAAGCGGGCGAAGAAGGTGTTTAGCTTGTCCGGAATCAAGATGTAAGTGTCCACGACGTGGCTGGTTTTCTCTTTGTAGTTCGTGATTGTCTGTAGAACCTGCCACATATGTCTCGTGTCTGAGCCGTTGAATTGCGACTCCACTTTGCCTCTGTACTGACGTTTTGCTTGTTTGATTGCCTTACGRAGGGAAGAACTACACTGTTTGTATTCAGCCATATTCAATAAATGTGATACAGGAAAGAAAATTATGTTCTATATATCTAGTAATTATTAAAAAGTAAGAATAATTATGTAGTAATGTATTAGTATTATCAGTATAATATACAAAGCTCAAAAAAATAAAGGGAACACTTAAACAACACAATGTAACTCCAAGTCAATCACACTTCTGTGAAATCAAACTGTCCACTTAGGAAGCAACACTGATTGACAATAAATTTCACATGCTGTTGCGCAAATGGAATAGACAACAGGTGGAAATTATAGGCAATTAGCAAGACACCCCCAATAAAAGGAGTGGTTCTTGCAGGTGGTGACCACAGACCACTTCTCAGTTCCTATGCTTCCTGGCTGATGTTTTGGTCACTTTTGAATGCTGGCGGTGCTTTCACTCTAGTGGTAGCATGAGACGGAGTCTACAACCCACACAAGTGGCTCAGGTAGTGCAGCTCATCCAGGATGGCACATCAATGCGAGCTGTGGCAAGAAGGTTTGCTGTGTCTGTCAGCGTAGTGTCCAGAGCATGGAGGCTCTACCAGGAGACAGGCCAGTACATCAGGAGACGTGGAGGAGGCCGTAGGAGGGCAACAACCCAGCAGCAGGACCGCTACCTCTGCCTTTGTGCAAGGAGGATCAGGAGTAGCACTGCCAGAGCCCTGCAAAATGACCTCCAGCAGGCCACAAATGTGCATGTGTCTGCTCAAACGGTCAGAAACAGACTCCATGAGGGTGGTATGAGGGCCCGACATCCACAGGTGGGGGTTGTGCTTACAGCCCAACACCGTGCAGGACGTTTGGCATTTGCCAGAGAACACAAGATTGGCAAATTCGCCACTGGGCCTGTGCTCTTCACAGATGAAAGCAGGTTCACACTGAGCACGTGACAGACGTGACAAGAGTCTGGAGACGCCGTGGAGAACGTTCTGCTGCCTGCAACATCCTCCAGCATGACCGGTTTGGCGATGGGTCAGTCATGGTGTGGGGTGGCATTTCTTTGGGGGCCGCACAGCCCTCCATGTACTCGCCAGAGGTAGCCTGACTGCCATTAGGTACCGAGATGAGTCCTCAGACCCCTTGTGAGACCATATGCTGGTGCGGTTGGCCCTGGGTTCCTCCTAATGCAAGACAATGCTAGACCTCATGTGGCTGGAGTGTGTCAGCAGTTCCTGCAAGAGGAAGGCATTGATGCTATGGACTGGCCCGCCCGTTCCCAGATCTGAATCCAATTGAGCACATCTGGGACATCATGTCTCGCTCCATCCACCAACGCCACGTTGCATCACAGACTGTCCAGGAGTTGGCGGATGCTTTAGTCCAGGTCTGGGAGGAGATCCCTCAGGAGACCATCCGCCACCTCATCAGGACATGCCCAGGCGTTGTAGGGAGGTCATACAGGCACGTGGAGGCCACACACACTACTGAGCCTCATTTTTTTTTGAATATTTTCTTTTGCATTTTCCAATTAACAACATTCAAGACAAACGTGAAATGATATTAGACAACAATAGGACAAAGTGACAG
>NC_036838.1:15286185-15307617 GCF_002910315.2 Salvelinus sp. IW2-2015
AGTACTTGACAATTTATCGCCGATGTTAGAATATTGTTTCAACGTTGTTATTTAGGTAATAATAGAATAACTTTGAAGAGCTCGGTTTGTCAGCTCCGCGGCATCACGTGCTCCACTGAGCTCATTTTGACTTGTTTTAAGGACATTACATCAAAGTTGGATCAGCCTGTAGTGTGGTTTTCCACTTTAATTTTGAGTGTGACTCCATTTTTTGTGTGATTTTGTTGTCAGCACATTCAACTATGTAAAGAAAAAAGTATTTATTAAGAATATTTATTCATTCAGATTTAGGATGTGTTTTTTAGCGTTTCCTTTTATTTTTTTGAGCAGTGTAGTTAGTTTACAGTTGAGTTGGAAGTTTACATACACTTCAGCTAAATACATTTAAACTCAGTTTTTCACAATTCCTGACATTTAATCCGAGTAAAAAGTCCCTGTTTTAGGTCAGTTAGGATCACTCACTTTATTTTAAGAAATGTGAACTAGAATAATAATAGAGAGAACGATTTATTTCAAGCTTTTATTTCTTTCATCACATTCCCAGTGGGTCAAAGTTTACATACACTCAATTAGTATTAGGTAGCATTGCCTTTAAATTGTTTTAACTTGGGTCAAATATTTTGGGTAGCCTTCTACAGCTACCCACAATAAGTTGGGTGAATTTTGGCCCATTCCTCTGACAGAGCTGCTGTAACTGAGTCAGGTTTGTAGGCCTCCTTGGCTCGCCACAGCGCTTTTTCAGTTTTGCCCACAAATTTTATACGGATTGAGGTCAGGGATTTGTGATGGCCACTCCAATACCTTGACTTCGTTGTCCTTAAGCATTTTGCCACAATTTGGAAGTATGCTTAGGGTCATTGTCCAATTGGAAGACCCATTTTGACCAAAAGTTTTAACATCCTGACTGATATATTGAGAATGATGCTTCAATATATCCAATAATTGTCTCCTCATGATGCATTCTATTCTATTTTGTGAAGTGCACCAGTCCCTCCTGCAGCAAAGCACCCCCACAACATGATGCTGCCACCCCCGTGCTTCACGGTTGGGATGGTGTTCTTCGGCTTGCAATCCTCCCCCTTTTCCCTCAAACATAACCATGGCCATTATGGCCAAACAGTTGTATTTTTGTTTCATCAGACCAGAGGACATTTCTCCAAAAAGTATGATCTTTGTCCCCATGTGCAGTTGCAAACCTTAGTCTGTCTTTTTTTATGGCGATTTTGGAGCAGTGGCTTCTTCCTTGCTGAGCGGCCTTTCAGGTTATGTCGATATAGGACTCGTTCTTCTGTGGATATAGATACTTTTGTACCTGTTTCCTCCAGCATCTACACTAAGTCCTTTGCTGTTGTTCTGGGATTGCACTTTTTGCACCAAAGTACATTCATCTCTAAGAGACAGAACGTGTCTCCTTCCTGAGCGGTATTACGGCTGCATGGTCCCATGTGTTTATACGTGCGTACTATTGTTTGTACAGATGAACGTGGTACCTTCAGGCRTTTGGAAATTGCTCCCAAGGATGAACCAGACTTGCGGAGGTCAAGAATCTTTTTTCTGAGGTCTTGGCTGATTTCTTAAGATTTTCCCATGATGTCAAGCAAAGAGGCACTGAGTTAGAAAGTAGGCCTTGAAATAAATCCACAGGTACACCTCCAATTGATTCAAATTATGTCAAATAGCCTATCAGAAGCTTCTAAAGCTATGACATCATTTTCTGGAATTTTCAGAGCTGTTTAAAGGCACAGTCAACTTAGTGTATGTAAACTTCTGACCCACTGGAATTGTGATACAGTGAATTATAAATGAAATAATCTTTCTGTAAACAATTGTTGGAAAAATTACTTGTGTCATGCACAAAGTAGATGTCCTAACCGACTTGGCAAAACTATAGTTTGTTAACAAGAAATTTGTGGAGTGGTTGAAAAACAAGTTTTAATGACTCCAAACTAAGTTTATGTAAACTTCCGACTTCAACTGTATGTTATCATAAGGCATATCATCTTTTTTCATATGCCTTTTTAAGTTGAGTCATAACACATCAAGTGAAAAATGTCTTGCATTTTAATTAGTAAAAAACACATACTGCATTTGATGCATCACACTGTTCAACACTATTTGTGTACCTTATTGATGTTCTCTTAAGTTAAGTGTATTCACCTGTCATGATATTTAACTAAAGTCCAGTTTTACGTGGACCAGATCTCCATCAGAGCATATTTAAGGACAAAAAAACATTATTTCCCCTTCGAAAATATCACACTGTGCACACATGTACCATGTTTATCTTCAAACAAGGCCTTTAGAGTATGTGTTTTCCCAATCACCACGTGATTGACACAGACTCAATATTATCCTCATGTTTTGGTATTTCAAAAGGTTCGAACTCAAAGCCTAGACGGGAAGCACACAAAAACATTGGCAAGTGTTATAAAACAGGTGCGATTATCTTTACCCTTGGTTTCTCAACATGGTCTTTGCTTTGCACCGCTGCCAAGTGTCATTCACCTGAAATGTGTGTGGAGCTGAACTCAAAACAAGTATAATTTGTTGCTTTGCAAGTACAAGGCTATGCATAATAAGAGTATGCCTTATGCAACTGAAAGTGATGTAGATGTAGGCCTAGATTAACTGCGCTTGCATTGCACAATGCACAGGAACAGTCCCGAAAATGCAAGTAAAGCCCATTTGACACYCCAGGCAGGCGCGAGCAAATGACCAAATGACCAGTTCATAAATGACCAGCATGGTCAAATAATAATCAGGAGTAAATGTCAGTTGGCTTTTCATAGCCGATCATTAAGAGTATCTCTACCGCTCCTGCGGTCTCTAGAGAGTTGAAAACAGCAGGTCTGGGACAGGTAGCACGTCCGGTGGACAGATCAGGGTTCCATATGCCGCGCGCGGCAGATACAGTGAAACTGGAACAGCAGCAAGGCCAGGTGGACCTGGGGACAGCAAGGAGTCATCATGCCCGGTAGTCCTGACGCATGGTCCTAGGGCTCTTGTCCTCCGAGAGAGAGAAGAAAGAGAGAAGGAGAGAATTAAGGAAAGCATACTTAAATTCACACAGGACACCGGATAAGACAGGAGAAGTACTCCAGATATAACCAACTGACCCTAGCCCCCCGACACATAAACTACTGCAGCATAAATACTGGAGCTGAGACAGGAGGGTCAGGAGACACTGTGGCCCCATCCGATATACCCCCGGACAGGGCCAAACAGGAAGGATATAAGCCCACCCACTTTGCCAAAGCACAGCCCCGCACACCTAGAGGGATATCTTCAACCACCAACTTTTTAAACCTAACCTTAACTCCTAACCTTAACCAAACTGCTAACCCTAATTCCTAAACTTAACTCTAACCTTAAACACTAACCCCTAACCCTAATGTCTAGCCTTACCCTACCCAACTTCAGCCTATGTACGTTAAGCTCAGCTGATACGTTAGCCACCTAGCTAGAAATCGTAACATTGCATATTTAGAAAATTCGTACATATACTATGTTTGTCAAATTCGCAACATTATTGTACGTTTTTTAGAAAATTGCAAGATTTAATACGAACTGTAATTCGTAGCATATCATACGAAACGGGTGATGTGACATCCCATAAGTAATACACACCATACCAAACGTGATATATCATTCTAAATGGTGTGTACAGATTTACATACAGAATAATATAAAATGCTCTGAGACCAGGTTGCTCATGTTGACATGCTATCAGTTTGCTGAAATATGACTGGTTTCACATTTGTCTCCAGCAATCATAAGGTAAATTATATCTAAAACACTTGTATTTTATATTTACAATCCCCTTATCCAAACGGATTACTAATTTACCTAGCTCTTATCAATAGCTCTTATCAATGTATACATTACAGTGCATGGAGGTTGGTGTTATTTCAATCGGAAATAAATAAAGTATGTTTTTCCACTTGGTCAACCTTATTCATCGTTTCCTCGCGCATAAAGGTGATGGAACGGCATATTTGTAGACACACCTATAGCCATGGGAAGTAGTTTGGGGGTGGAGGAGCTRTGATTTCAAATCAGTGCAGCTTTGGGCAATGAATATCAGATAGACATTTCAAATGGTCTATTTGTGGTTATTCTTTTTGCTTAAGTATTTTGAAGTACACTCAAGAGAAAACGGGTTCTGCAGCTGTCCCCATAGGAGAAGACTTTTTGTTTCCAAACTCTTTTGGGTTCCATGTAGAATTMTCTGTGGAAAAGGTTCTACATGGAACCCAAAAGGGTTCTACCTGGTACCAAAAGGGGTTCTTCAAAGGGKTTTCCTATGGGGACAGGCAAAGAACCCTTTTTGGTTATAGATAGCACCTTTTTTTCTAAGAGTGTACCGTGAAATTAAATCTAATTTAATATAGTCATGTTTTTCCACACTGGAAACTTCTCCCTATAGGATCCCAATTGGTTGAAAAACCATTGAATATAATTCATATTATTCTTATCAATAAGACTTTAAAACAGAAGTTGTATCAGTGTGTCGGAGTCTGGTCTAGTGGTAGTGCTGTCAACTTTTGATCACACATTGCCCCTTGTGGCGTTGGGTTTATATATGTTTTCCTCTACCTATCACTCTCCCCTCATTTTACAAGATGTTATATCAGTAAGATACATGCAAATGCTATAGTGTGCTCCCTCAAATACACTAATTGGATAGGTTGACGTTTATTTTCTTGCTCTGGAGGCAGAACTGACCGATTTCCACTAGATGGGCCAGCTGCAAAGTCAAAATTGGCTACATCTTAAAAATGTTTGAAAACAAAAATGAGCTTTTTGGTCTTAATTTAAGGTTAAGTTTAGGAGTTAGGTTAAAGGGTTAAGGTTAGGGTTAGGTGAAGGGTTAGCTAAAAGGGTTTAGGTTAGGGTTAGGGTAATGGTTAGCTAAAAGGGGTAAGGTTAGGGTTAGGGGTATTTGCAAAATAGATAAAAAGTAATAAGTAATATTTGAAAAGTGGCTAATTAGCTAAAATGCTGAAGTTGTCAGTAATGAGATAAAAGTGGCAAATTATTTAAAATGCTAAAGTTGTCCGTGATGAGATTTGAACTTGCAACCTTTGGGTTGCTCGATGTTCACATTATACACCAACCCATACACCCCAACTAACCACCTTATGTTAATTTTTGCCTTAAGTAACCGTATATCTAATGTAACCATACCAAATTAACATATACTAATTTAAGTGTCTGGATTTACATTTACTATGTTACATCTAGTCTGAGACCAGGCTGACATGGCACATATTTCGGCCTCTTTTCCACAGTGAAGTATAAATAGCTGTGTCATTATTCAGAATAACAATTTTAGGCCTATGGCTTCATCATTTGCAGGGATGAAATTTAGAGACCCAAGCCCATGCTGTAGCCTATGGAAACCCATGCACACTGACAGTAGCACAGAACCTACCGAGTTGAATTATGTGCTCTAGAATGTTGCCCAATTTCTATCTTATTTAATATTATGCACTGTCTGTAGCCACCATCAGTAATACCCACAGACATAATAACTGTCACTTTAGTGCAGTGACTGTTAGTTTCCTTAAATTTGAAGCCTACATTTTGCATCATTCCTGTCACGGTTGACTAGGAGTGGAAGGTAGGAATCAGGCGCAGAAAGCAGAGGTTCAAGGAAAAAATAGATATATAATCCGGCACAAAAATGGTCCTACCCAAACACATGGCGGAAAACACTGACCAATCCAAAACACAGGGTAACACGGTCCGGAGCACAACAACACCTCCAACTCAAAACGTGAACACAAAACAATCCCGCACAAACAAGAGCGGGCTTCACAAACTTAAATAGGCGATTAAATCAAGAAAAAACAAATAGGAACAGGTGCAACTAATAAGACAAAACTAACAGAAAAGGAAAAAGGGATCGGTGGCGGCTAGTAGGCCGGTGACGACGACCGCCGAGCACCGCCCGAACAGGCAGGGGAGCCAACTTCGGCGGGAGTCGTGACAATTCCATTACATTGTTACAGTAGTTTACCTTTTTTCCCCCTCTGTCACATCCATGTGGTTGTTCCTGAGGGTTGCTAAAAATAGTGGATAATATAAGGCTAAGGTATTACAATTTGTGCAATAATTTAGGACATGTAGCCTATTTGAATCATTATGGAACACAGACCATACACCTGGAGCCTGGATCATGGTTCACAACGACTGGACCACTGTCATCACAGTTCCATGATTAGGGTAGATTTACAGGACTATTGTTCGAACCCTATTGTTATCATCTTTTAATATTTAATCGACTGAACAATTTAATATAGCAACTTTCAGGATGAATACAACCACTGTATTTTTGATTCGCTAATATATTTTGTGCCTAACGGCTCTCCAACCATGTTTATGTATGATTCATAAATACTTTCCTAACCTTAAATAATCTACATACAAGATCAGAGTTCTTTTTTTAAATCTACCAATTGGTGCTGAAARGGAAGCTAATAGGCTTGTATTTAGATGGATTTCTTTAATTGATCCTTATTCTGACTGTTCTCTCGATTTACATCCCCAGATTCAGATTCGGAGTGGGTTGCAGGTGTGATTGCAGGGTACAGTGAAAATCTTAGGCTTCGAGCTTCAACATGCGGGACTAAATGAAATAGAACAATGAGAATGGTAATAAAAAAACAACAACAATAGAAATAGCACTATATACATAATAACAACTGTAGCAGGGTTGAATAAATAAATGTCCATCGGGGTGGAGGCAGAGTAATGACTATTGAGGGGGTGGGGGGGAATGGCCATAGGGGGAGCAGCAGTCAGACTAAATTACTATTGAGGGGGTGTGGGGACCAAGTGAAATAAAACAATAATAATACAAAATAAATATTAACAACTGCAACAGTGATGAATGAACATTGGGGGTGGGGGCAGAGTAAAAGTCCTTTGAGGGGGTTGGGGGAAAGGTCCATAGGGGAAATAGCAGGTAAGGTAAGTGACTGTTGAGGGGGAAATATCCATAGGGGGAGTAGCAGGGGGAGTGGAGAGCAAGTAGCGGACTAGTGTTGGTTATTCAGCAGTCTGATGATCTGGGGGTAGAAACTATTGGCCAGTCTTCTGGTTTTTGCCATGATGCTCCTGTACTGCCCACGTCTGAGTGATGGARGCGGGGAGAACGGGGCATGGCTCGGCTCCCTGGGGTCCCTGATGATCTTCTTGGCTTTCCTGCGACACCTGATGCTGTAGGTGTCCTGGATGACAGGCAGTGTGCACCCAATGGTGCGTTCGACTGCGCGTATCACCCTCTGAAGCAGCTTGTGGTCCGTGGTGGTGGAGTTGCCATAACAGGCTGTGATGCACCCCGACAGTATGCTCTCGATGGTGCTCCTGTAGAACACTGTGAGGGCCATCAGGGACAGGACATATTTCTTCAGCGTCATGAGGTTGAAAAGTCGCTGTCGTGCCTTCTTCACCACGGTGTCTGTGTGATTAGACCATTTTAGCTTCTCTGTGATGTGTATGCCGAGGAATTTGAAGTTATTGACTGTCTCCACAGTGGCCCTGTTAATGAGGATGGGGGCATGTCCAGCCTGGTTCCTCCAGAAGTGCATAATCAGACTCTGTTGTTTTGCTGACATTGAGGGAGAGGTTTTTAATCTGGCACCACAACCGTCAGAGTACCCACCTCCTCCCTGTAGGACGTCTTGTCGATGTTGGTTATCAGGCCTACCACTGTCGTGTCGATAGCAAACTTGAAGATGTAGTTTGAACTGTGTGAGGCAACGCAGTCGTGGGTATACAGGGAATACAGGAGGGGACTGAGGACGTACCCTTGTGGGGCCCCCGTGTTGACAACCAGTGTCGAAGGTAAAGTTGCCTACATTCACCTCCTGGGGGTGGCCCGTCAGGAAGTCCAGGACCCAGTTGCATAGGGAGGAGTTCAGACCCAGGGCCGTGAGCTTTGTAATGAGCTTATAGGACACTAGGGTATTGTAGGCTGAGATGTAGTCGATAATCAGCATCCTCATATGTATGTATTCCTTTTGTCCAAGTGGGTAAGGGCAGTGTGCAGTGCAATAGCGATTGCGTCGTCCGTGGATCTGTCAGGGCGGTAGGAAAATGTGAGATGTTTAAGTGTGTCGGGGATGGAGGAGGTGGTTTGGTCTTTGACTAGCCTCTCAAAGCACTTCATGATGATGGAAGTGAGTGCTAGTGGTCGGTAGTCAGTTTGGTTATTTTCCCTTTCTGGGGCACAGGGATGATAAGGGACATCTTAAAGCAGGTGGGTATAGCGGCCTGAGATAAAGAGTGATTTAAAATCTCTGAGAACACAACAGCCAGCTCGTCTGCACATGCTCTGAGGGAATGACTAGGGATGCCGTCTGAGCCGACAGCCTTGTGAGGGTTAACACGTTTTAATGACTTACATATGTYCTCAGTGGAGACCGTGAGTATATAGCACACATTGGCATCAGGGGCTCTCCTCGGCAGCTTAGAGTCATTGTACTTGAATCGTGAAAAAAAGGTGTTTCGCTCATCCGGTAGGGTGGTTTTGGTGACCACGATGTGGCTGGCTTTCTTTTTATTATCCCTGATTGTTAGGAATCCCTGACACATACACCTTGTGTCTGACTGAATTTCTGCWCCACTTTGTCCCTATACTTGTCTTTTTGCCATCTTGATCCATCTGCGTAGGCATATTTGTACTGTTTAACCAAACTTTTTCAGTTTCCCTACAAGGCTGCTATCAGTCTACAGTTTCTGATTAGGGTATGTTTTGAAAGACAATATCCGTATACCTGTGTCAAAAAGGCTTGTATCAGTTGTCAAGAGTAGAATTTTGGCAATTTAGACAGTCGATGTGTTGGTAATAATTCGTGAGCATGGAATTAATTTGAAGTAGAGCTCAGGTGSATCCTGTTTTCACTGATCATCCTTCATATGTTTCCACAACTTGATTGGAGTCCACTTGTGGTCAATTCAATTGATTGGACATGATTTRGAAAGGCACACACCTGTCTATATAAGGTCCCACAGTTGACAAYRYATGTCAGAGTAAAAACCAAGCCACGARGTCGAAGGAATTGTCCATAGATCTCAGACACGGGATTTGTGTCGAGGCACAGATCTGGGGAATGGTACCAAAAAATGTCTGCAGCATTGAAAGTCCCCAGGAACACAGTGGCCTCCATCATTCTTAAATTGAAGAAGTKTGGAACCACCAAKACTGTTAAATTAWAGTGATAGTCCTTAGTGCTTCACGTTGGTTCTGTCATTCTAAATTTGGGTTGGATAATTTATCAACAGTTATAATTATGATTTGGAAAGGCAAGGCTTCTAGAGACAGAGCTATGCCCCCAAAATGTGAGGAGAGCCATTAGGTTGTAGCTTGGGCTAACCTTTCCCCAATCTCATTCTTATCAAGGTTGGTGTGAAACTGTCATAACATGTGTTCTCTCTCTTCCCTGTGAAAGTCAATATGCATGTGCCCTAGACCAAATTCGGGAGATCTCTAGAGACTGAGAGAAAATTGGCAATGCTAAAGGAATTGTGTAAAATGGCTTTGCAAAACAGASAGGCTCTTGACTATCTTTTGGCAGGTCAAGKGGGCACTTGTGCAATCATTGGCGATGAATGTTGTACTTTTGTCCCAGATCACTCTTCTAATATGACTGATAKCAMCRRWKRCAWTGYMWYYGKTGMTAAGAATMATTCCACACAACCTGCAACTTGGTTGGAATCCCTGTTTGGAAGTTAGGGATCCCAAGTTGCCAAATGGGCTGCAGCGTGTGTTTTTTTCTTAATTTATCTAAATTGTGTTATTTAACATGTTGTGAATGTGTGTGTATTTTTTATCAATTCACTTACGTTAATAGAAGTATAAACTTTATTATGATGATAGTATTACCATACTAATTAGATTGTATAATCCAGAATGAAGGCCTTAAAATGATGTGTATGGTTTTATGTGGTGATTTCCCTTACTTTAATCGAAATATGATATGGAAGTTCAAATCTAATGCTTCCTTTAAAATGTAATTATCATTATCACACAAGTGACACATTTTACTTTGTGAAGAAACAGTCTTGAAAATGATCATCTTGTCTTTGGTGTCATGAACAATCCTTGGTTTCTGCCTGTGCCTGGTAAAGATATGAGTGGGGGCCGTCATGACCATCTGGCAGAAYGCCCAGAATATGTTCTTTAAGTTAAGATAGGAGACGGTGCCAGACACATGCCGGAACCAGCCCTATGAACTATGCCTATGTAACGTGTCTGTAACCAATATATAAGGGAACAAACGGGACTGCCCCGTTGGAGCTCCTGATCGGCATGTGTACTTGGTGCATTGAGTTAGTTGTAACCTCTCCAGCACGCTGATATAAACATAATTTAAGATTCATTTAAGATTGACATTGAGTTTCCCTGTGTAARCACGACAATAGTAACAATATGGAAAATAGAAAGTGTCCAGATAAAAGATACAAATATTGTATAAATACTTCATAATTATTAGATGATGCTTACCCAGACACACTTGTCTAAATTGATAGGTAAATGTGAAAGAAATGCTATAACCACCCCCCAGCCACACCAAGCTAAGTGGTTGGGTCACTATTGTCTAGACATGTACACATGTTCATGAAATACAATAAATGGCCCTAATCACCCCAGACACACCTGGCTAACTTGGTGGGTSATGTAATGATCTGGCAAAGTGGAGTCTTTTGTTTAGACATGTTCTTAGCTAGCTAGCTAGCTAGCTAAACAGTTAACCATWATCYCAACCCATGCTACTAGCAATACAAAATGATTGTCGTAGCTAGCCACCATGCATGAAATGCTGTAGTATGAATCTGCAGGTAGCTTAAGCCAACCAACTATGTTCAACGTTAGCTAGCTAGCTAGCTAACATTAGGCTATAGCCAGTGGTGAAAGTAAGGAAGTACAGTCCGGTATGGCGTTCTGGCAAAATAAATAGTGGGAGTTCGCCGTACCAGTAAAACTTGAGCCTATCACAATAATGAAAACAAAATGCAGAGAAAACTGTAGGCTAATACATAATTATTTATCATGACCATAAACAGGTGGTAGGCCTATAGCCAACACTGCAAAATGCAATGTGATTCAACAAGAACACTGACATTTTGGCAAGGCAGAGATGAGTGGCCGAGGCGACGAACAGCAGTGGAGGCAATAATTCTTTCATAATGCCAATCGCCAAATGTCATTACACTTTTTGGTGTTTGTGTAACATATGTCTCTTTCCATTCACCACTGTTTAGAGGCTGGAAATATGTTGCGAGTTGATGAATTTGCATGGGTAGCCTAGTAAAGGAGCCCTTTGAAGTGATTGTTTGACAATCAGATGAAAACATCAGGACTGGTTGTATTACTGCCACAATAAAAGGTAAAACATTTTAAAAGTTAAATKACATAATATTTATGACTAAGCCCACAGAGATGCTAATGAATTAATAGGGATTCTAAATAGAATTAAATGATTAGGCACCATGGCTGCCCATTAGGCAGGATTAGGCAGCCACCTAGAGTGGGATTTGATGAGGTGGCATTTCCCGAGCTAATTGGATCAAGATAAGAYATAACACCTCACATTATTCTACCTAAAAACAATGATAACTTCTCTCACCCAGTGGCACGAGGGCTATTTATGTGAACGCTGGTGGATTTGTCCTAATACACGTAGTGTCAATGGGTTCAATTACAGTTCTTACTTTAACCACCAGAGGGCAGTGTCGCTATTCTAGACTCTAATAGGCATGCTACTTGGCAGCTCCCGAACACTGTGACTGCTAGCAGTGCTTAGCATAAGCAGTCTTCTACTGGCGGGAAAAAACGAACGATTTACATCATTATATCGAGTTTCATTACTCACGGAACATTCTTCACTTCAACAATGTCCGTAGAAGAAGCTTAATCCCATCCTCATCGCCACTGTAATATTTGTGTTGTGGAGAAAATGACCAGGCAGGAGATGGGAGTACAGTTTAGTGTGGTTTAGTAAAAACATCTCGTGCCCTACAGCCCCCGGGCCAATAGTGTGCATGTGCAATTCCTATTGGGTGTCGTAAAGTRACACTGCCGTAATACATTACTGAAYAGTAACTAATATAGACAGATATAGATCACCGATACTACAATGACATTGTAATATATTTGGTCTACAGTCTATGGGCTACAGAAAAACCACATAGGCTATTACTCTTTCTACCGTAGGCTACATAATTTATGTTAAATTAATTTGATTGAGCATTGGTGGAGCGTAGCAGTGCACTTTTGTTTGTACAGCTTGATTGGCCCGCGTTGTGTCAAGTCACTCTGGTTCACACTGACCATGTGTAGAAAGTAGTCCATCACAACTTTTTCCAACTGATCTTTGCMAATAGCACCTGCTAAATTCAGGGCAGCAATGTTTTTGCAGTTCTCCATGGCTAACGTTATATCTTTAAAAAAAGTTGTGGTTGCAATGWTAATCTACACATATTGCGCAGCTCATGTTTTAGACAGAAGCATGATATATGGCAGACCAATCGGAACGCATCTCTCGGCATGTCCAACCCATTTATTATCTCAGCCAAGCTAGCGGGAAACTTCCTGTCTTTTTCCGTGGCTAAACCAACTAGGCTCGTAATTTAACAATTTTATTCGTATTTACTGATAGCATMCCATTTTATTATTATTAAGGCACATGAAAGTTCATGTGTCCCAGAATGCATTTCTGCCCCAAAACGCATTTTGTTACAAATAAAAAAACTAAGTGGAAAAATGCCTCTGCTGTGAAATAGTGCAGTGCGACATATGCTTCCTGTATTCAACTCCTTTGTTATGKCAAGCCTAAGTCATTTCAGRGTTGAAATGTGCTTAACAAGTCACATAATAAGTTGTATGGACTCACTGTGTGCAATAATAGTGTTTAACATGATTTTTGAATGACTAGCTCATCTCTGTACCCCACACATAGAATTATCTGTAAGGTCCCACAATCGATCAGTGAATTTCAAACAAAAGGGCACCTATTGGTAGATGGTAAACATTTAAATTAAAAGCAGACACTGGATGTCCCTTTGAGTATGGTGAAGTTATTAATTACACTTTGGATGGTGTATCAATACACCCAGTCACAACAAAGATACAGGTGTCCTTCCTAACTCAGTTGCCGGAGAGGAAGGAAACCATTCAGGGATTTCACCATGAGGCCAATGCTGACTTTAAAACAGTTGCAGAGTTTAATGGCTGTGATAGGGGWAAATTGAGGATGGATCAACAACATTGTAGTGACTCCACAATACTAACCTAAATGAAAGAGCGAAAAGGAGGAAGCCTGTAGAGAATACAGATATTCCAAAACATGCATCCTGTTTGCAATAAGACACTAAAGKAAAATTGCAAAAAATATGGCAAAGAAATTTACTTTGTCTTGAGTACAAAGTGTTACGTTTGGGGCAAATCCAACACAACACATCACTGAGTACCACTCTTCATATTTTCAAGCATGGTGGTGGCTGCATCCTGTTATGGGTATAGGATAAAACATTGCTAAGCACAGGCAAATCCTTGAGAAAAAACCTGGTTCAGTTTGCTTTATAACCTAAAACATAAGGAYRAATATACACTGGAGKTGCTTACCAAGACGACATTGAATGTTCCTGAGTTGCCTAGTTACCGTTTTGACTTAAATTGGTTTGAAAATCTATGGCAAGACTTTAAAATGGCTGTCTAGCAATGATCAACAACCAACTAGACAGATCTTAAAGAATAAAAAAATAAATTTAAAAAAGGTCAAATATTGGACAATCCAGGTCTGCAAAACTCTTAGAGACTTACCCTGAAAGACTTCAACTGCCAAAGTCGATTCTAATATGTATTAACTCGGGTATATTCCATTCTCAATACATTTGCTACAATTTGCAAAAACATGTTGCACTTTGTCATTATAATTTATTTATTTAATATATTTTGAATTCATGCTGTAACACAACAAAATGTGGAAAAAGTCAAGGGGTATAAATACTTTCGCAAGGCACTGTACATAGTATATGGTACATATTTTGTTTGTCATAAAATATGCTGGCTCTAGCTCTATCAAACTCTGAGCAAATAGGGAAAAAACGAAGTGTTACTTCCATCCCGGCTCTCCCCTATGTATATTTGAATGTGTGTGGGTTGTGTGTCAACGTAGTGTGTGCGTGTGAGTCAATGTAGTGTGTGTGAATAGTATGTATATAGTGCATACAGTGCCTATTCACCCCCCTTGGCATTTTTCCTATTTTGTTGCATTACAACCTGTAATTTAAATTGATTTTTATTTGGATTTCATGTAATGGACATGCACAAATAGTCCAAATTGGTGAAGTGAAGTGAAAAAACTTTTTTTTTTTAAATGTAAAAGCGAAAAGTGGTGTGTGCACATGTATTCACCCCCTTTGCTATGAAGCCCCTAAATAAGATCTGGTGCAACCAATTACCTTCAGAAATCACATAATTAGTTAAATAAAGTCCACCTATGTGCAATCTAAGTGTCACATGATCTGTCATATGATCTCAGTTTATATACACCTGTTCTGAAACGCCCCAGAGTCTGCAACACCACTAAGGAAGGGGCACCANCAGTTTATATACACCTGTTCTGAAACGCCCCAGAGTCTGCAACACCACTAAGGAAGGGGCACCACCAAGCAAGCAGCACCATGAAGACCAAGGAGCTCTCCAAACAGGTCAGGGACAAAGTTGTGGAGAAGTACAGATCAGGGTCGGGTTATAAAAAAAGATCCAAAACTTTGAACATCCCACAGAGCACCATTAAATCCATTATAAAAAAATGGAAAGAATATGGCACCACAACAAACATGCCAAGAGAGGGCCGCCTACCAAAACYTACGGACCAAGCAAGGAGGGCATTAATCAGAGGGGCAACAAAGAGACCAAAGATAAYCCTGAAGGAGCTGCAAAGCTCCACAGCGGAGATTGGAGTATCTGTCCATAGGGCCACTTTAAGCCATACACTYCACAGAGCTGGGCTTTACGGAAGAGTGKCCAGAAAAAAGCCATTGCTTAATGTAAAAAATAAGCCATCACRTTTGGTGTTCRCCAAAAGGCATGTGCTAGACTCCCCAAACATATGGAAGAAGGTACTCTGGTCAGATGAGACTAAAATKTAGCTTTTTGGCCATCAAGGAAAACGCTTGATGGCCAAAATGTCTGGCGCAAACCCAACACCTCTCATCACCCCGCGAACACCATCCCCACAGTGAAGCATGGTGGTGGCAGCATCATGCTGTGAGTATGTTTTTCATCGGCGGGGACTGGGAAATTGGTCAGAATTGAACGAATGATGGATGGCACTAAATGTAGGGAAATTCTTGAGGGAAACCTGTTTTAGTCTTCAAGAGATTTGAGACTGGGATGGAGGTTCACCTTCCAGCAGGACAATGACCCTAAGCATACTGCTAAAGCAACACTCGTGAGGTTTAAGGGGAAACATTTACATGTCTTGAGGGCCTAGTCAAAGCTCAGACCTCAATCCAATTGAGAATCTGTGGTATGACTTAAAGATTGGTGTACACCAGCGGAACCCATCAACTTGAAGGAGCTGGAGCAGTTTTGCTTGAAGAATGGGCAAAATCCAGTGGCTAGATGTGCCAAGCTTACAGAGACATACCCAAGAGACTTGCAGCTGTAATTGCTGCAAAAAGTGGCTCTATAAAGTATTGACTTTGGGGGGGTGAATAGTTATGCACGCTCAAGTTTTCAGTTTTTTTGTCTTATTTCTTGTTTTTCACAATACAAAATATTAGCATCTTCTATTCAAGTGGTAGGCATGTTGTGTAAATCAAATGATACAAACCCCCCCAAAATCTATTTTAATTCCAGTTTGTAAGGCAACAAAATAGGAAAAATGCCAAGGGGGTGAATACTTTCGCAAGCCACTGTATACATGTATTTAGTCTAGTGAGTGTGCATAGGGTCAGTACAAGATAGGGTCAGTGCAGATAGTCTGGGTAACCATTAATTGACTATTTAGCAGTCGTATGGCTTGGTGGTAGAAGCTGTCTCGGAGCCTGTTGGTCCAAGAGCTGGTGCTCTGGTACCGTATGATGAATGGTAGTAGAGTGAACAGTCAATGGTTTGAGTGGCAGGAGGCTTTGGCAATTTTTTGGGCCTTCCTCTGACACCACCTGATATAGAGGTCCTGGATGGCAGGAAGCTCGGGCCTTGTGATGTACTTGGCTATCCGCACCTCCCTCTGTAGTGCTTTATGGTCAAGAACGGTACATTTGTCATACCAAACAGTGATGCAGCCAGTCATTATACTCTCGATGGTGCAGTTGTAGAAGATACTCTCCATAGCAAATCTTTTCAGCCTCCAGAGGGGGAAGAGGTGCTGCCGTACCCTCTTCACACCTTTGCAGTTGTGTGTGTGTAGACATCTCAAAATGATACAAAATAAATTACACTTAAAGGAAAAACCTTTGGTAACAACATAAATTAAGGCATTGAAAAGATAACATCAACCAACTTGGGCTCGAACCAGGGACCCTCTGAACAAAACAACTTCCTGCCACGAAGCATTACCTCCACAAAAGCCACGGCCCTTGCAGACAAGGGAAACAACTACATTTACTTCAAGGTCTCAGAGCGAGTGACGTCACCGATTGAAACACTACTAGCGCAGACCACTAACTAGCTAGCCATTTCACACCAGTTACATGTGGACCATGTTAAGTCTTAAACAAAGCTTAAAACAATATTTGAGGGAACCCTCAATACAGAAAGTTAATGGTGAAGTCGCTTCCAGACWCCTCCTCCTCACCATTTTATCAATGGTTTGTCAGACCAGGAGACATCCCGAAAATGTCTGTAGCGTCCGAACGGTTTGGGCTACAAACKAATATGACCCCTCTATGGTAAGATGAGACTCTCACGAGCAAGAGAGGGAGCACATGTGACAATGGACATCTATGAGAGAGTGTTGAAGTATGAAATGCTTATTTGAGCAAATAGACATTTTGCAATGTTTAGGCTATGTAACAACTCTGAAGGTGGAGGAGTGTGTATATTTAATAAATTAAATATAAACTAAATTAAAGACAGGGTCGTTTCTTTTTTTGCTGAGTTTATGACTTTTTCCATCTTCAGAATGGTAACTCGGGATATTATTGTCATCCATTCAGGAGAGTACGTAGTACGAGGCCGTTTGAAATGGCCACCTCTTTCCAGGTTACTCAATGCTGCCCCTTCAGCCATAACAGGTTAAAGACAAACAAATACTTTTGTGTACAGAACTTTTTGCTGTTGTTGCAGTTGTACAGTACATTTCCTGTAATTTAAACATTTTACCATGGGGTGGGGAGAAATTTTTGCGGTTTTAAAAGCGAATTTCCTGCAATTCTACACATTTTGCCATGACCTATGCCATATTAATATGATATCTTAGTGAGAGCCCCCTGGAGGTCAGGGCCCCTGGGTGTGTGTCGGTAATTCGGCCATGATTACTGCAAGTTTAGACAGCTAGCTAGACTAACTAGAATAATTTACCAATTGACATTTTTTACTGACATGGGCTAATTTAGTGACTGTCAGTGATCGAGTGACGTATAACAAGAGGAAAACTACTGATGCACAACCAAGTTTCGAAATTGCAACCTTGTGTATTCCAACAAGTTGAGACCCCGCCTGAGTACCCCCAAAATATAAAATAATAACWATATTTATTTTKGRAAAAAATGACAGATGTCCCGTCCTCTGTGTCCTCATATGTGGCTTTGGCCCTAATGGCTAATACCTAAGAATGCTAGTCCCAGGTGTTGCGTTCAACCAATCAGGTTGCAGCAGTCTTGTTTATCCCTGGCTTAGCCTCAGCGGGGTCGTCAACAAACGGATGTTCCGGTTTTCAGAGGAAATGGAAGAAGAGAACCTCCCCCGACAGTTTGTTAAATTCTCGTCAAGACCACAATGTGGGGGATCTAGTTTCACTCATGCTACATTAAGTTACCCCTGGCTGAACGTGGGGCACAATCAACACCTTTGCAGCCGGAATGAAGAATGTTTTATGTAYGAACCCAAGGACGTAACTTTGTGTTGCACATTGTGGGGTCAGGTTCAATGGGTTCCGGGGTCAACACCCTTCCCAGACCTTCGGGAGATAAACATTTTTTTATATAGGAAATGTACTGTATATGTGGTTTCTGGGGAATTTTGAATGGAAAATACATCCCAAACTTTCCTGATAACAACTGAAATACCAATAATTGTTGTGTTACTTTAAACTGTTGGTCTAACTCTAACAGTTCAGAAAGGAACAACGCTTGGTATTTTTTTGTAGAACAACTGTGAGAAAGTTAGTTCTGGGGTGTGTTCAGTTTGATTGAAATTGAATGCTTGCTACGCTGAGTAACGCATTGTACTGAACGATACATTTCCCTAAAACGTTCTTCAATGTTCCTGAACAGACTTTGAGGTAGCCTACTGTACATTTGCGCCGTTTGGTGGGGTGTGGCTTGAGGCAATGGGTGACGTATTTGAAGTGCAGCGGTGCATTTTGAACCCACAACCCAGCCCTTCCCTGTTTTTCAACGGGTCGTTCAGGAAAGCAGCATTTTCGTTGAATTGTACATTACGTTTTTTTGTTGTTGTATTGAAAGCAGCCCTGGTGACTTTCCTACTCCAAAATTAATTAAAATAAAATGATGGTGACAGCATTCAAATATAATTTTCCCTTTCAGAAATGAGCCTAACAACATATTGGTCCATATTATCCGGCTGGTGTGTTATTTAGTAATAAGCATTATCACCTGTAGCCCAACTGATGCAGAATAGTGGCTATAAATAAATAGGCTGAAGCATGGAGTTGCCCATCTGTATTTTTGCTAATAATGTGCTAGATCATAATTCCCAAACTCTTTCAGTCATGGCCTCTTTTCATCACCGGGGAACATCCTATATATAACACCTCCCTCCTCACCTCCCCCAATTGAACGAACTGCTACTATTGTTGCACAAAAATATACCTTTTACTCATCAAGAAACATACAAACACCAGTACCCGGTTTCCTTTCCATATTGAAATCAATAACAAAAAATGTATAAAGGAGAAATAAACAAGTTTACTGCTGTGCAATGTCACATGCATCTCTATCAATAAAGACTAGGGTGGGACAATTTATTTTGTACATTTGATCAATTGAAGCAAAATATAACGGTGGTTGTTGACGTATTCTTAGTGTGATTTATTAGGTTGCATAAACATGATGAGTGTTTTAATTCCACAATTGTGGCCTTCACATGTGTTTTCTAAACATAAATAAGGAGGATAGGTTGCTCAGCCTGGGGAGAGAAACAGGCTTGCTTGAGCCTTTTGCCTGAGGTTCAGAGAAACAGCCCTTCTCTAATTATGTAGCCTACTAGAAACCAGTTGTTTCTAAGTTTCTAATACTACCAAAGTTGTCTTTGAACTCTTGAACTCTCAAGAATGAGCCCAATATAACCATTACCAATTATCACTTGTTTTAAGAAATAACACTCAAGATGCACAGATTGTCACTTCACAATAACTTTCTCCATTTGAAAAATATCCTTTTCTATACAATTCTTATTTGTGCTTATGAATTTACCATGTTAAATGTCCCTGTTCTTTTTATTTGTTGCAAGTTAGCTCACAGAATTAAGGGTTTGAGAGAGAGAGAGAGAGAGAAAGACTCTATTGCTCAGTTCTCCTTACAAGCCTTGCCCAATTGTTTTTCCCCTTCACAATCCAAGGCCCCCATGGACCAGTTCCGGCACATAATTTCCATTTAGAGAGGCCAATTTGACTTCCTGAATAATATATCATGATGAATTTGATGCATTGGAAATTATTTTCCCACCGTAGCTACTGGCTTTATACTATGAAGTACTACTCTAGCCTAATTGTATGATTGGATCCCCCCGCCTCCAATTATGGTTTTGGTTTGGCCCGGTGCTCAGAGGGTAGAGTGTATTGCCGGCTGCATAGGATGCCTTTGGAACGACTCAATATCGCCATCTGTCGGGCTTTAGGCTACTGTCTATCCTACATCTTTGCTGATGATCCACGGCCTCTAGGATCCATATGCGTAACCGTTTCCAGACACCGGTTGACGTGATAGCTTTCTCATCATTCAATATCTCATATCAACGAACAAAACGCCGCAGTTTCCAAATACAAGACAGAGGGAAACTTGTTGTTGCTGGTCAATAATACCAAGGACAATCACTTGAGTCGGTGAACAGCCCTCATAATAGCTGACAGGAGTGTCTGTCTGCATCTGCATCCTTGGTGAATTCCTCCACCGTGTCGCCGCCAAGGCAGGAGACCCGCCGCTTGTCTCAACGTTGTGAGGTACTGCCGGCGACACCATGAGCCAGAGGTTTACAGTGACAGCCTTTTCCAAGAGCGACATGTCAGAYATCCAGGGCGAGGTGAACCAACTGTTCGAGGGAGATGAACCCACGCCGAGCTATTCAAATAAAGAGGTGTCTTTCAATACGGAGGTGGTGGTCGTGGAAGGTAGGATGCGCGCTGCTACTGTATTGTATGCTACATGGTAACGCCTGGATGCTTGGTGGTTTGCTGCGTGCCACCATAGTGTCTGTGAACAGATGTCTGTGTGTGACTTGAATTTTAAATGACCGCACGGGCACACGGTCAACAATGTCCTATTTGCATCCATTATTTCAATATGGTATAAATCCACAGGTGCATTGCGCAAAATGTCAACCTAATGGCATTTTCTATATACATATTTTTGTATTTAAGTTAATTGAAATGACAGAGAAAACAGAAAAATGTTTTTTTTTAATAGGAAATAACTGCCCCAGTAACATAATTTACATGGATTATTATGGAACTGTTTGTTGCACATTAATGATTAGTTGCAATATTGTGCTTTTGGTTTGAAGCATGGTGTCTTAGAATGTTGAGTCACAGCAGCTAGATAAGCATGGTATGTTACTTGTTGAGACTCCATGAGTGTGCGTTAATCTTACTGAGATTGTTTGGGTGCATGACAGGTGGATGGTAATTCCAAGCATTGCAATGATCCCCTTCCATTACCATACAAACCCATTCCCTCAAGATTGAAATGAGTAAACCCTTAGTTTTCAAATATCTGTTGATGGTAGTCAATTTTAGAACATTGTCCATTAAGAATTCTAGCAGTTCTCCATTACCAGAGGCAACATGCTATAGATTACAGTTGTTTTCAGGTCCTGTACAGTTCAGTTCATATAAATTCTTTCAGAACAGATCAATAGTTGTCATAAATACTTTAAGGGCTGGTTCAGTGTAAACACTAAAGATACACATAGATTGCACTTCTTCAAATTCGATTTTGATTGCTCATTCATCACTTCCCGAGGGTGAATTCAATCAGATCCGCATTGCAGTATGAATGCAGTGTGTGTGTGTG
>NC_036838.1:15309762-15314167 GCF_002910315.2 Salvelinus sp. IW2-2015
TGACTGAAGTCTCTGAATATTTTTGGGGCTTTTCTCTGACACTGCCTAGTATATGGGTCTTGGATGGCAGGAAGCTTGGCCACAGTGATGTACTGGGCCGTACGCACTACCCTCTGTAGTACCTTATGGTAAGATGCCGAGCAGTTGGCATACCAGGCAGTGATGCAACCGGTTATGATGCTCTCGATGGTGAAGCTGTAGAAGTGTTGAGGATCTGGGGACCCATGCCAAATTATTTTAGTCTCCCGAGGGGGAAAAGGTATTGTTGTGCCCTCTTCACAACTGTCTTGGTGTGTTTGGACCATGATAATTCATTGGTGATGTGGACACCAAGGAAACTGAAACTCTCGACACGCTCCACCACAGCCCTGTCGATGTTAATGGGGGCCTGTCCAGCCCGCCTTTTCCTGAAGTCCACGATCATCTCCTTTGTCTTGCTCACATTGAGAGAGAGGTTGTTGTCGTGGCACCATACTGCCAGGTCTCTGACCTGCTCCCTATAGGCTGTCTCATCGTTGCCGATAAGCAGGCCTACCACTGTTGTGTCGTCACCAAACTTAATGATGGTGTTGGAGTCATGTTTGGCCACGTAGTCGTGGTTGAACAGGGAGTACAGGAAGGGACTAAGTACACACCCCTGAGGGGCCCCAGTATTGAGGATCAGCGTGGCGAATGTGTTGTTACCTACCCTTGCCATCCTGGGGCGGCCCGTCAGGAAGTCCGGGATCCAGTTTGAGAGGGAGGTGTTTAGTCCCAGGGTCTGTAGCTTAGTGATGAGCTTTGTGGACACTATGGTGTTGAACGCTGAGCTGTAGTCAATGAACAGCATTCTCACATAGGTGTTCCTTTTGTCCAGGTGGGAAAGGGCAGTGTGGAGTGCGATTGAGATTGCACCATCTGTGGATCTGCTGGGGCGGTATGCGAATTGGTGTGGGTCTATGGTATCCGGGAGGATGCTGTTGTTGTGAGCCTTGACCAGCCTTTCAAAGCACTTAATGGCTACAGATGTGAGTGCTACGGGGCGGTAATCATTTAGGCAGGTTACCTTCGCTTTCTTGGGCACAGGGACTATGGTGGTCTGTTTGAAACATGTAGGTAGACTTGGTCAGGGAGAGGTTGAAAATGTCAGTGAAGACACTTGCCAGTTGGTCCGCACATGCTTTGAGTACACGTCTGGCCCCGCGGCTCTGTGAATGTTGACCTGTTTAAAGGTCTTACTCACATTGGCTATTGAGAGCGTTATCACACAGTCGTCCAGAACAGCTGGTGCTCTCATGCATGTTTCAGTGTTGCTTGCCTCGAAGCGAACATAAAAGGCATTTCGCTCATCTGGTAGGCTTGCTTCACTGGGCAGCTCGCGTCTGGGTTTCTCTTTGTAGTCCGTAGTAGTTTTCAAGCCCTGCCACATCTGACCAGCGTCATAGTAGGAACCAATCTTAATCCTGTATTGACGCTTTGCTTGTTTGATGGTTCGTTTTAGGGCATTGCGGGATTTCTTATAAGTGTCCGGATTAGTGTCCCGCTCCTTGAAAGTGGCAGCTCTAGCCTTTAGCTCGATGCGGATGTTGCCTGTAATCCATGGCCTCTGGTTGGGATATGTACGTACGGTCACTGTGGGGACGACGTCGTCAATGCATTTATTGATGAAGCCAATGACTGAGGTGGTATACTCTTCAATGCCATTGGATGATTCCTGGAACATATTCCAGTCTGTGCTAGCTAAACAGTCCTGTAGCATCAGTGTCATCTGACCACTTCCGTATTGAGCGAGTCACTGGTACTTCCTGCTTTAGTTTTTGCTTGTAAGCAGGAATCAGGAGGATAGAATTATGGTCAGATTTGCCAAATGGAGGGCGGGGGAGAGCTTTGTATGCATATATGTGTGTGGAGTAAAGGTGGTCCAGAGTTTTTTTCCCTCTGCTTGCACATGTGACATGCTGGTAGAAATGAGGTAAAACGGATGTAAGTTTGCCTGCATTAAAGTCCCCGGCCACTAGGCGCGCCGCTTCAGGATGAGCATTTTTTTGTTTGCTTATGGCCTTGTGCGGTCTTAGTGCCTGCATCGGTTTGTGGTGGTAATAGATGGCTACAAATAATATAGATGAGAACACCCTTGGTAGATAGTGTGGTCTACAGCTTATCATAAGGTACTCTACCTCAGGCGAGCAATACCTTGAGATTTCTTTAATTTTAGACATCGCGCACCAGCTGTTATTGAGAAATAGACACACCCACCCTCATCTTACCAGATGTAGCTTCCCTATCCTGCCGATGGATGGAAAATCCCACCAGCTCTATATTATCCTTGTAGTCGTTCAGCCACGACTCGGTGAAACGCAAGATATTACAGTTTTTAATGTTCCGTTTGTAGGATAGTCTTGATTGTATTTCATCCATTTTGTTTCCCAATGGTTGCACGTTGGCCAATAGAATGGATGGTAATGGAGGTTTACTCACTAGTCTACAAATTCTCAGAAGGCAGCCCGACCTCCGCCCCCTTTTTCTTCGTCTTTTTCTTCACACACAATTCTGGGGATTTGGACCTGTTCCCGAGAAAGCAGTATATGCTTCGCGTCGGACTCGTTAAAGAAAAAATCTTTGTCCAGTTCGAGGTGAGTAATCACTGTTCTGATGTCCAGAAGTTATTTTCGGTCATAAGAGACGGTTGCAGCAACATTATGTACAAAATAAGTAAAACAATAAGTTACAAACAACGCGAAAATGCTAACAAAATAGTACAGTTGGTTAGGAGCCCGTAAAACGGCAGTCAACCCCTCTGGTGCCATTCTATCAACAATTTCCTCTGAGTAAGTCTGGAGAATATATCAAGGGATCAACACACAAACTTTGGCCTTCTGAAAGTATTAATATCCTTTGACTTATTCCACATTTTGTTGTGTTACAGCCTGATTTCAACATTTATTAAATTGGGGGGGGGGTTCTCACCCATCTTTACGCAATACCCCATAATGACAAAGTGAAGACATGTTTTTAGAAAGTTTTGCTAAATTATTGAAAATTGAATACAGAAATGTCTAATTTACATAAATATTCACACCCCTGAGTCAACACTTTGTAGAATCACCTTTGGCAGTGATTACAGCTGTGAGTATTTTTGGGTAAGTCTCTTTATCACGTTTTAGGGAAGACCCAGATGCAGACAGTGTTGAAGTAACAAAAGTTTATTACAAGAACAGGGGCAGGCAAAACGACAGGTCAAGGGCAGGCAGAGGTCAGTAATCCAGATCAGAGTCAAAAGGTACAGCAGGCAGTCTCAGGGTCAGGGCAGGCAGAGGTCAATAATCCAGGGCGGTGTGACAAGGCACAGGACAGCAGGCAGGCTCAGGGTCAGGGCAGGCAGAATGGTCAAAACCGGGAAACCTAAAAAACAGGAACTATAGAAAAAGACAGGAGCAAAGGGAATAACGCTGGTAGGCTTAACGGACAAAACAAACTGGCAACAGACAAACAGAGAACACAGGTATAAAAACACTGGGGAAGATGGGCTGCAGTCCTCATGCATCCTTGCAGCATGCCTAAGGCACGTTCACACAGATGAGCAGGGACCCTGGGCATCTTTCTTTTGGTGTTTTTCAGAGTCAGTAGAAAGGCCTCTTTAGAGTCCTAAGTTTTCATACCTGTGACCTTAATTGCCTACCGTCTGTAAGCTGTTAGTTTCTTAACAACCGTTCCACAGGTGCATGTTCATTAACTGTTTATGGTTCATTGAACAAGCATGGCAAACAGTGTTTATACCCTTTAAATGAAGATCTGTGAAGTTATTTGGATATTTAATAAATTAAATATTAAATAAATTAAAGACAGGGTCGTTTCTTTTTTTGTTGAGTTTATGACTTTTTCCATCTTCAGAATGGTAACTCGGGATATTATTGTCATCCATTCAGGAGAGTACGTATTGGTGTGTTAAAAGAGTTAGGTAGGGTAATAAGTACAGAGGGATCTGTTAGCAGATTAAGTATCTTATTAATTGTGTTTAGGGCTGCAAGCCCGATGTCGGTACACTTTATGACAACATCCAGCCTCAATTGCAGGGCGCGAAATTCAAAAATCTATTTTTTTTAAATATTTATTTTCACACATTAACAAAGTTCAATACAGCATTGGAAAGATAACATCTTGTGAATCCAGCCAAACGTGTCCCGATTTTTTAAAATGTTGTACAGCGAAAAACACCACGTATATTTATGTTAGTTCACCACCAAATACAAAAGAGGACAGACATTTTTCACAGCACAGGTAGCATGCACAAAGCCATCCTAAACTAACAAGATCCACCAACAAAACCTAGAAACAAACTTCCTCAGATGACAGTCCTATAACATGTTACACACAATATTATCTATGTTTTGTTCAATAAATTGTGCATATTGAGCTATATATCAGC
>NC_036838.1:15314192-15329054 GCF_002910315.2 Salvelinus sp. IW2-2015
ATGCAAGGGGGGTGAAACTTTCGCAAAGCCACTGTATACTGTATTTCTAGTGAGTGTGCATAGGGTCAGTACAAGATAGGGCAGTGCAGATAGTCTGGTAACCATTATTGACTATTTAGCAGTCGTATGGCTTGGTGGTAGAAGCTGTCTGGAGCTGTTGGTCCAAGAGCTGGTGCTCTGGTACCGTATGATGAATGGTAGTAGAGTGAACAGTAATGGTTTGAGTGGCAGGAGGCTTTTGCAATTTTTTTGGGCCTTCCTCTGACACCACCTGATATAGAGGTTCCTGATGGCAGGAAGCTCGGGCCTTGTGATGTACTTGGCTATCGCACTCCCTCGTAGTGCTTTATGGTCAAGAACGGTACATTTGTCATACCAAACAGTGGATGCGCCAGTCATTATACTCTCGATGGTGCAGTTTAGAAGATACTCTCCATAGCAAATCTTTTCAGCCTCCAGAGGGGGAAGAGTGCTGCCGTACCCTCTTCACCTTTGCAGTTGTGTGTGTGTAGAATCTCAAAATGATACAAAATAAATAACACTTAAAGGAAAAACCTTTTGGTAACAACATAAATTAAGGCATTGAAAAGATAACATCAACCAACTTGGGCTCGAACCAGGGACCCTCTGAACAAAACAACTTCTGCACACGAGCATACCTCCCAAAAAGCACGGCCCTTGCAGACAAGGGAAACAACTACATTTACTTCAAGGTCTCAGAGCGAGTGACGTCACCGATTGAAACACTACTAGCGCAGACACTAACTAGCTAGCCATTTCACACAGTTACATGTGGACCATGTTAAGTCTTAAACAAAGCTTAAAACAATATTTGAGGGAACTCAATACAGAAAGTTAATGGTGAAGTCGCTTCAAGACTCCTCTCCTCACCATTTAATCAATGGTTTGTCAGACCAGGAGACATCCCGAAAATGTCTGTAGCGTCGCGACGGTTTGGGCTACAAACGAATAGACCTCTATGGTAAGATGAAGACTCTCACGAGCAGAGAGGGAGCACATGTGAAATGGAATCTATGAGAGAGTGTTGAAGTATGAAATGCTTATTTGAGCAAATAGACATTTTGCAATGTTTAGGCTATGTAACAACTCTGAAGGTGGAGGAGTGTGTATATTTAATAAATTAAATATAAACTAAATTAAAGACAGGGTCGTTTCTTTTTTTGCTGAGTTTATGACTTTTTCCATCTTCAGAATGGTAACTCGGGATATTATTGTCATCCATTCAGGAGAGTACGTATTGGTGTGTTAAAAGAGTTAGGGTAATAAGTACAGAGGGATCTGTTAGCAGATTAAGTATCTTATTAACTAAAGACAAACAAATACTTTTGTGTACAGAACTTTTTGCKGTTGTTGCAGTTGTACAGTACATTTCCTGTAATTTAAACATTTTACCATGGGGTGGGGAGAAATTTTTGCGTTTTTAAAAGCGAATTTCCTGCAATTCTACACATTTTGCCATGACCTATGCCATATTAATATGATATCTTAGTGAGAGACCCCTGGAGGTCAGGGCCCCTGGGTGTGTGTCGGTAATTCGGCCATGATTACTGCAAGTTTAGACAGCTAGCTAGACTAACTAGAATAATTACCAATTGACATTTTTTTACTGACATGGGCTAATTTAGTGACTGTCAGTGATCGAGTGACGTATAACAAGAGGAAAACTACTGATGCACAACCAAGTTTCGAAATTGCAACCTTGTGTATTCCAACAAGTTGAGACCCCGCCTGAGTACCCCCAAAATATAAAATAATAACAATATTTATTTTTGAAAAAAATGACAGATGTCCCGTCCTCTGTGTCCTCATATGTGGCTTTGGCCCTAATGGCTAATACCTAAGAATGCTAGTCCCAGGTGTTGCGTTCAACCAATCAGGTTGCAGCAGTCTTGTTTATCCCTGGCTTAGCCTCAGCGGGGTCGTCAACAAACGGATGTTCCGGTTTTCAGAGGAAATGGAAGAAGAGAACCTCCCCCGACAGTTTGTTAAATTCTCGTCAAGACCACAATGTGGGGGATCTAGTTTCACTCATGCTACATTAAGTTACCCCTGGCTGAACGTGGGGCACAATCAACACCTTTGCAGCCGGAATGAAGAATGTTTTATGTAYGAACCCAAGGACGTAACTTTGTGTTGCACATTGTGGGGTCAGGTTCAATGGGTTCCGGGGTCAACACCCTTCCCAGACCTTCGGGAGATAAACATTTTTTTATATAGGAAATGTACTGTATATGTGGTTTCTGGGGAATTTTGAATGGAAAATACATCCCAAACTTTCCTGATAACAACTGAAATACCAATAATTGTTGTGTTACTTTAAACTGTTGGTCTAACTCTAACAGTTCAGAAAGGAACAACGCTTGGTATTTTTTTGTAGAACAACTGTGAGAAAGTTAGTTCTGGGGTGTGTTCAGTTTGATTGAAATTGAATGCTTGCTACGCTGAGTAACGCATTGTACTGAACGATACATTTCCCTAAAACGTTCTTCAATGTTCCTGAACAGACTTTGAGGTAGCCTACTGTACATTTGCGCCGTTTGGTGGGGTGTGGCTTGAGGCAATGGGTGACGTATTTGAAGTGCAGCGGTGCATTTTGAACCCACAACCCAGCCCTTCCCTGTTTTTCAACGGGTCGTTCAGGAAAGCAGCATTTTCGTTGAATTGTACATTACGTTTTTTTGTTGTTGTATTGAAAGCAGCCCTGGTGACTTTCCTACTCCAAAATTAATTAAAATAAAATGATGGTGACAGCATTCAAATATAATTTTCCCTTTCAGAAATGAGCCTAACAACATATTGGTCCATATTATCCGGCTGGTGTGTTATTTAGTAATAAGCATTATCACCTGTAGCCCAACTGATGCAGAATAGTGGCTATAAATAAATAGGCTGAAGCATGGAGTTGCCCATCTGTATTTTTGCTAATAATGTGCTAGATCATAATTCCCAAACTCTTTCAGTCATGGCCTCTTTTCATCACCGGGGAACATCCTATATATAACACCTCCCTCCTCACCTCCCCCAATTGAACGAACTGCTACTATTGTTGCACAAAAATATACCTTTTACTCATCAAGAAACATACAAACACCAGTACCCGGTTTCCTTTCCATATTGAAATCAATAACAAAAAATGTATAAAGGAGAAATAAACAAGTTTACTGCTGTGCAATGTCACATGCATCTCTATCAATAAAGACTAGGGTGGGACAATTTATTTTGTACATTTGATCAATTGAAGCAAAATATAACGGTGGTTGTTGACGTATTCTTAGTGTGATTTATTAGGTTGCATAAACATGATGAGTGTTTTAATTCCACAATTGTGGCCTTCACATGTGTTTTCTAAACATAAATAAGGAGGATAGGTTGCTCAGCCTGGGGAGAGAAACAGGCTTGCTTGAGCCTTTTGCCTGAGGTTCAGAGAAACAGCCCTTCTCTAATTATGTAGCCTACTAGAAACCAGTTGTTTCTAAGTTTCTAATACTACCAAAGTTGTCTTTGAACTCTTGAACTCTCAAGAATGAGCCCAATATAACCATTACCAATTATCACTTGTTTTAAGAAATAACACTCAAGATGCACAGATTGTCACTTCACAATAACTTTCTCCATTTGAAAAATATCCTTTTCTATACAATTCTTATTTGTGCTTATGAATTTACCATGTTAAATGTCCCTGTTCTTTTTATTTGTTGCAAGTTAGCTCACAGAATTAAGGGTTTGAGAGAGAGAGAGAGAGAGAAAGACTCTATTGCTCAGTTCTCCTTACAAGCCTTGCCCAATTGTTTTTCCCCTTCACAATCCAAGGCCCCCATGGACCAGTTCCGGCACATAATTTCCATTTAGAGAGGCCAATTTGACTTCCTGAATAATATATCATGATGAATTTGATGCATTGGAAATTATTTTCCCACCGTAGCTACTGGCTTTATACTATGAAGTACTACTCTAGCCTAATTGTATGATTGGATCCCCCCGCCTCCAATTATGGTTTTGGTTTGGCCCGGTGCTCAGAGGGTAGAGTGTATTGCCGGCTGCATAGGATGCCTTTGGAACGACTCAATATCGCCATCTGTCGGGCTTTAGGCTACTGTCTATCCTACATCTTTGCTGATGATCCACGGCCTCTAGGATCCATATGCGTAACCGTTTCCAGACACCGGTTGACGTGATAGCTTTCTCATCATTCAATATCTCATATCAACGAACAAAACGCCGCAGTTTCCAAATACAAGACAGAGGGAAACTTGTTGTTGCTGGTCAATAATACCAAGGACAATCACTTGAGTCGGTGAACAGCCCTCATAATAGCTGACAGGAGTGTCTGTCTGCATCTGCATCCTTGGTGAATTCCTCCACCGTGTCGCCGCCAAGGCAGGAGACCCGCCGCTTGTCTCAACGTTGTGAGGTACTGCCGGCGACACCATGAGCCAGAGGTTTACAGTGACAGCCTTTTCCAAGAGCGACATGTCAGAYATCCAGGGCGAGGTGAACCAACTGTTCGAGGGAGATGAACCCACGCCGAGCTATTCAAATAAAGAGGTGTCTTTCAATACGGAGGTGGTGGTCGTGGAAGGTAGGATGCGCGCTGCTACTGTATTGTATGCTACATGGTAACGCCTGGATGCTTGGTGGTTTGCTGCGTGCCACCATAGTGTCTGTGAACAGATGTCTGTGTGTGACTTGAATTTTAAATGACCGCACGGGCACACGGTCAACAATGTCCTATTTGCATCCATTATTTCAATATGGTATAAATCCACAGGTGCATTGCGCAAAATGTCAACCTAATGGCATTTTCTATATACATATTTTTGTATTTAAGTTAATTGAAATGACAGAGAAAACAGAAAAATGTTTTTTTTTAATAGGAAATAACTGCCCCAGTAACATAATTTACATGGATTATTATGGAACTGTTTGTTGCACATTAATGATTAGTTGCAATATTGTGCTTTTGGTTTGAAGCATGGTGTCTTAGAATGTTGAGTCACAGCAGCTAGATAAGCATGGTATGTTACTTGTTGAGACTCCATGAGTGTGCGTTAATCTTACTGAGATTGTTTGGGTGCATGACAGGTGGATGGTAATTCCAAGCATTGCAATGATCCCCTTCCATTACCATACAAACCCATTCCCTCAAGATTGAAATGAGTAAACCCTTAGTTTTCAAATATCTGTTGATGGTAGTCAATTTTAGAACATTGTCCATTAAGAATTCTAGCAGTTCTCCATTACCAGAGGCAACATGCTATAGATTACAGTTGTTTTCAGGTCCTGTACAGTTCAGTTCATATAAATTCTTTCAGAACAGATCAATAGTTGTCATAAATACTTTAAGGGCTGGTTCAGTGTAAACACTAAAGATACACATAGATTGCACTTCTTCAAATTCGATTTTGATTGCTCATTCATCACTTCCCGAGGGTGAATTCAATCAGATCCGCATTGCAGTATGAATGCAGTGTGTGTGTGTGTGCGTGGCATAACATACCTTTTTCCTGTACTTCTTAACATGGTTTAGAATGGTTTAGAATGGTTTTGAGTACTCTACAAGTGGTAGGTAGAATGTCCCCTACCGATTTAGTCTTCCAGTTTTAATAATAAAACCTTCCTGTATGCAGGCTAGACAAACAAATATAGGTCTGCTTACTGCATAAAAATGAAAATKTTATTGAATCATGCTCCCATTTGTGACTCGTTTCAGGAAACTAGGCGTATGTCGCACGTCACTACTTCACAGGAGTGCCATTTGAACGGTATTTATTTATTTTTAATCAAAATGCGTTTTTTGGCAAATGCCTTCTGGAACATGTGAACTTTCATGTGCCTTAATAACAAAATACGAATAAAATTGTTAAATTACCAGCCTAGTTGGTTTAGCCACGGAAAAAAGCCAGCAACCTTCCCGCTAGCCATGATTGGCTGAGATAATGAGTGGGCTGGACATGMCGAGAGATGAGTTCAGATTGGTCTGCCATGTMGMARGCTTCTGTCTATAACATGAGATGGTCAGTATGTGTAGGTAATCCTTTCTAACATARYTTTTTTGAAAGATATTGCGTAGTAGAACTGCATAAGTGTTGCTCTTCACTTTCTGGAGGACCAASTTTTGAAAGAGTATTAGAGTATGATAGCTAAGGAGAAGGAGAAAAATCTGGTGTTTGATTGCAAATATTCAGACAGAGTCAAAAATGGAACACACAAGGCTGTTGTACAAAACATCTGTCTCCGGATTACATCTTCAAACTAAGAGCAACCTTGGCATCTGTGACAGAGAGGGAGAAGCGTCCGTCCATGWATACGGGTAAGATAGTCTAGCTAGCTACATTTTCAGATATTACACGTTTCTAATTTTGTCAGGAAGTCATTTTCATTTCAAGTTAAAGTGTACTGTTAGCTAGCTAGCTAATGTTAGCTGGCTGGCTAGCTAGCTAACGTTACRTGTATGATCTGTGTAGTAATATTATTCGTATCTCAGATCCATTTGCATTGCTAGTTATWGCCTAATGTTAGYTAGCTAACATTGAACCTGKTTGGTTAGCTACMTGCCGATTCATGCAGGGTAGTASCATTATGARTTGGGATTATGGTTCATTGTTCAGCTAGCTAGCTACATGTCTAAACAAAAGACTACACTATGGAAGTAACTATTTCAATAGAATGTTTAKGATGTCACTGYGACAACTGCCTAGRAGGCTAGCATCCCGAAGTCGCCTCTTCACTGTTGATGTTGAGACTGGTGTTTTGTGGGTACTATTTAATGAAGMTGCCAGTTGAGGACTTGTCAGGCATCTGTTTCTCAAACTAGACATTCTAATGTACTTGTYCTCTTGCTCAGTTGTGCACCGGGGCCTCCCACTCCTCTTTCTATTATGGTTAGAGCCAGTTTGCTCTGTTCTGTGAAGGGAGAAGTACACAAGGTGGTACGAGATCTTCAGTTTCTTGGCAATTTTTCGCATGGAATAGCCTTACTTTCTCAGAACAAGAATAGACTGACGAGTTTCAGAAGAARGTTCTTTGTTTCTGGCCATTTGAGCCTGTAATCAAACCCACAAATRCTGATGCCCAGATACTGAACTAGTCTAAAGAATGCYAGTTTATTGCTTCTTTAATCAAGACAACAGTTTTCAGCTGTGCTAAMAGGGTTTTCTAATAATCAATTAGCCTTTTAAAATGATAAACTTGGATTAACTAATACAACGTGYCATTGGAACACAGGAGTGATTGTTGCTGATAATGGGCCTATGTACGCCAATGTAGATATTCCATAAAAAATCTGCCGTTTCCAGCTACAATRGTMATTTACAACATTAACAATGTCTACACTGTATTTCTGATCAATTTGATGTTATTTTAATGGACAAAAAAWGTGCTTTTCTTTCAAAAACAAGGACATTTCTAAGTGAACCCAAACTTTTGAACGGTAGTGTATTTAATCCATTTTGAATTCAGGTTGTAACACAACAAATGTGGAATAAGTCAAGGGGTATGAATACTTTCGGAAGGTACTGTATATCCCCTACTATGTMAACTTAGTATGCAAAATGCCTTCTCAATACTTCAAATTTTTCACTTTGATACACTCTGCAGTATTTATTTTGCAATCTCTCTCTTGCCTAGCGCCTGCACTCGCTTAGTCCTCATGAAGCGCGGTGGGTTCACAGTAGAGGTTTCACGAGTAATCGGACAAAACGAGTATCGTAACATATATGGGCAATTTTCTGGATACGATTATGATCCAAGTATGTTTTGTAATTATCCATGATCGGGAAAAAAGTTATTTTCGGGTGGGGAGAGGCGAAGGTCGAGAGCTGTGCATCCTCTGAAACACAACCCAACCAAGCCTCACTGCTTCTAGACACAATGCCCACTTAACCCGGAAGTCAGCCGCACCAATGCGCCCGAGTCACTAGTGCGAGATCGGAGAAAGACATCCCTGCCGGCCAAACTCTCCCCTAACCTGGACAACGCTGGGCCAATTGTGCGCATGCCCCATGGGTCTCACGGTCGCGGCCGGCTGCGATAGAGGATCCTGCTTCTCTGATTGGATAAAGTGAAGCTGTATTTCTCCGTCCAGTCGCTTCATAATTTCATCCAACCACTTTTCCTTGCATGTTTTGGGACTGATGATTTAGATTGCTGCTGCCTGCTACTATGATAAATCACGTAGCGAGGACGTTTGCTATCAAGCGACACTATAYACACAAAAGTATGTGAATGCCCCTTCAAATTAGTGGATTCGTCTATTTCAGTCACACGGGTTGCTGACAGGTGTATAAAATCGAGCACACAGCCAWGCAATCTCCATAGAAAATTGGCAGTAGAATGGCCTTACTGAAGAGCTCAGTGACTTTCAACGTGGCACCGTCACAGGAGGACACCTTTCCAACAAGTTAGTTTGTCAAATAGAAACGTCTAGGCGCAACCACGGCTCATTTGCAAAGTGGTAGGCCACACAGGCTCACAGAATGGTACAGCGTAGCGTGTAAAAATWGTCTGTTCTCTGTTGCAACACTCACTACAAAGTTCCAAACTGCCTCTGGAAGCAATGTCAGCACAAGAACCATTCGTCGGGAGCTTCATGAGATGGGTTTCCATGGCCGAGCAGGCGCACACAAGCCTAAGATCACCATGCGCAATGCCAAGCGTCGGCCGAGGGGTGTAAAGCTCGCCGCCATTGGACTCTGGAGCTGTGGAAATGCGTTCTCTGGAGTGATGAATCACACTTCACTAGCTGGCAGACAGATGGACGAATGTCAATTGTAAAGTTTGGTGGAGGAGTAATAATGGTCTGAGGCTGTATTTCATGGTTCGGGCTAGGCCCCTTAGTTCTAGTGAAGGGAAATCTTAATGCTACGGCATACAATGACATTCTAGACGATTCTGTGCTTCCAACTTTGTGGCAACAGTTTGGGGAAGGCCCTTTCCTGTTTCAGCATGACAATGCCCCYGTGCACAAAGCGAGGTCCATACAGAAATGGTTTGTCGAGATTGGTGTGGAAGAACTTGACTGGCCTCCACAGAGCCCTGACCGCAAACCCATCGAACACAATTGGGATGAATTGGAATGCCAACTATTTGCCCAACATCACTGCCCAAGCTCACTAATGCACTTGTGGCTGAATGGAAGCAAGTACCAGTAGCAATGTTCCAACTACTAGTGGAAAGCCATCCCAGAAGAGTGGAGGCTGTTATAGAAACAAAGGGGGGACCAACTCCATATTAATGCCCATCATTTTGGAATGAGATGTTCGACGAGCAGGTGTCCACATACTTTTGGTCATGTAGTGTATCAATGTGCATAATATCTAACTATTGGGGCAAGGGTAGGGAAAAAAGTTGAAATGCTAATGCTCATTCTGACTGAGTGACAGCAAACTTGGCTGACCTCTGCAAGTTCTTCCGATCATGAGTATTATTCAATCCGACTATTAACTGTCAATTACGGATACGATTACAAATACGTGTGTGGCCATGTTGGCACCCCCCTAGTTCACAGCCTTATGGAGGCTCTTGTCTCAAAAGCAACGATAACATGGTTACCATGGCAACATCACCTTTTCATTCTCATATTTCATTACAAAGGGTTTTGCAGTGAAGAGAAAAACACTTAAGATTAAGCAAGTGATATGCTGTATGAAGCCAAGCTTTCTTTCACATTTAAATAGATTTTGATCCATTACTTGTCTGGTAATCAGTTTAATGCCTTTTAAACAACATTTCAGTAAGAATAATGTCCCCCCCTGAGTGAGCTCCAAGGTTTGTTCCACGCTTATCCTCATATGTATGTCCAATCACAGATGAATAGTATTAAGTAGATGACGATTTTGTACTACACATCAATTGAAAAAAKGAATATCTTTCTCCTCACTGTAAAACCATTTGTAATGAAATATGAGAATGAAAAGGTGCTGTAGCCATGGTAACCATGTTATCKTTGATCCCGAGACAAGAGCATCCATAAGGCTGTGAACCAACAGTGTCTTCTGGCTGGCGACCAAGGGAGTCCCTCTATGAAGAGGTTCCTCCTTTACAGAGGAAAATGAAGAGATGGCAAGATTAGTTCCTACTTGAAATGCAGGCTCTGGCCAAGAGAGTGATTGATACACACAGCAGTATTTATTTTGCAAATTGAAAGCTGAGAAGGCATTTTGCATTCTAATTTTACATAGCAGGGGATATACAGTGCCTTCAGAAAGTATTGATACCCCTTGACCCTTGACTTATTCCACATTTTGTTGCGTTATAGCCTGAATTCAAAATGGATTAGATTYTTTCTCTCACCCCTCTACACATAATGGCAAAGTGAAAAGATGCTGTAATTTCTAAACAGTTCACCCGATATGGATGAAAATACCCTCAAATTAAAGCTGGCAGTCTTCACTTTAACCTCATAGTATTTGTATATTTTCAAATCCAAAGGGCTGGAGTACAGAGCCAAAACAACAAAATGTGTCACTGTCCCAATAGTTTTGGCGCTCACCATGGTGGTTTAGTGTGTAACAGTCAAAGTTTGAGATACCTCATCATTCCCCCCAAAAAATGTATGTACAGTTGAAGTCGGAAGTTTGCATACACCTTAGCCAAATACATTTAAACTCAGTTTTCACAATTCCTGACATTTAATCCTAGTAAAAATTCCCTGTCTTAGGTCAGTTAGGATCACCACTTATTTTAAGAATGTGAAATGTCAGAATAATAGTAGAGAGAAGGATTTATTTCAGCTTTTATTCTTTCATCACATTCCGAGTGGGTCAGAAGTTTACATACACTCAATTAGTATTTGGTAGCATTGCCTTTAAATTGTTTAACTTGGTAAATGTTCGGGTAGCCCTCCACAAGCTTCCCACATAAGTTGGGTGAATTTTGGCTCATTCCTCCTGACATAGCTGGTGTAACTGAGTCAGGTTTGTAGGCCTCCTCGCTCACACATGCTTTTTCAGTTCTGCCCACAAATGTTCTATTGGGATTGAGGTCAGGGCTTTGTGATGGCCACTCCAATACCTTGACTTTGTTGCCTTAAGCCATTTTGCCACAACTTTGGAAGTATGCTTGTGGTCATTGTCCATTTGGAAGACCCATTTGCGACCAAGCTTTAACTTCCTGATTGATGTCTTGAGATGTTGCTTCAATATATCCACATAATGTTCCTACCTCATGTACCATCTATTTTGTGAATTGCACCAGTTCCTCCTGCAGCAAACACCCCACACAAATGATGCTGCCGCCCCCGTGCTTCACGGTTGAGATGTGTTTTTCGACTTGCAAGCCTCACCCTTTTTCCTCCAAACATAACAATGGTCAGTTCAAACAGTTCTATTTTTGTTTCATCAGACCAGAGGACATTTCTCAAAAATTACGATCTTTGTCCCCATGTGCAGTTGCAAACCGTAGTCTGGCTTTTTATGTGTGTTTTGGAGCAGTTGCTGCTTCCTTGCCGAGCGCCTTTCAGGTTATGTCGATATAGGACTTGTTTTACTGTGAATAAGATTTGTGCCTGTTCCTCCAGCATCTTCACAAGGTCTTTGCTTGTTTTCTGTGATTGATTTGCACTTTTTCGCACCAAAAACGTTCATCCTCTAGGAACAGAGTGCTCTCCTCCTGAGTGGTATGATGGCTACGTGGTCCCATGGTGTTTATACTGCATACTAATTGTTTGTACAGATGAACATGGTATCTTCAGGCAATTTGGAAGTTGTTCTGAGCCCACTGGAATTGTGATACAGTGAATTGTAAGTGAAATAATCTGAAAAAATTACTTGTTGTCATGCACAAAGTAGAGATGTCCTAACCGACTTGCGAAAAACTATAGTTTGTTAACAAGAAATTTGTGGAGTGGTATAAAAACGAGTGTTTTAATGACTCCTACCTAAGTGTATATAAACTTCCGACTTCAACTGTACTGTGAATACAGCAAATGTTGAATGATGAAAGCACTCTTTTTTGTTTAGATGAGAAAATGAAATTAACATTGATCAAGTGGAGGTGTCCCACAATAAGTCTCGGCTTTTGCATCAATTAAATTGGTGATTTCAAGTTCTAATTGGTAGACTGTTAAACCCTGGTTAAAGGCGTAATATATAGAAATTGCTCAGCYATTATCTGGTTGCAAAAAGTCTATCATGCTTGTCTAATTTCAATTTGTGACAAAAAAGCAATGTATAGTGTAGAGTYATTGTACAATCTAAACTGCTGTGAAATATCTTTCCATAACCAAAAATATAAAATTTTAAGTTGTTTGAAACTCGTGTAGAAAACCAAAGTAATGATGCAAAAGCATAACTTATGGACGGGAATCATAGAAATAGTGCACTTAGAACGGATCTACCAATTATCAGACTTGCTTTCAATGAGAATGACAGATAACTCATGTTTCTATGTGAAGTTGGTCAGGTCATCCACAAAGCTACATACTGGACCTGTAGCCCTTTACACTTTTACCCGTATACAGGTTGAAAATGGCAGATTGGAATGCAGTGGCTGTTCCGTAAGACGCTATAAATGACATCAGAGCTYAGGCTCTGTACTTCACAGCCAATGATGTATGTAATCCCTGGATTGCTGATGCTATGTATTGGCCATTTAGAGGTTTTGAAGTCACTATTCGGCCATATTGGCACTCCCCAGTAGAAGCAATCCTCCATTGGAATACATGGTATTCTGCAGTATTTCAATTACATGTTTAGTTACAGGTATTTAAGTATGTTTCTGTTGTAGTGGGGACATTAACATTAGTAATCTCAACAASAACAAMAATACTTTAAGGAAAATGTTTCTAATTTTGTTATTTTTATGTTTAGCTCACAAAATATAATTTAAAAGTATTAAGGTGTYTGGAATAKAATAAWTTAGGCAATACGAATATAAACAATAATACATTTCTATACCTTCTAAAATATTTTCTACAATGGTGGGGGAATGCCAAGATGGAGGCAYGGTGTCTTTATAGATAGACACAATGAGACCATAACTCTTAGCTACAACAAAACATCTACATCTCATTCAAAATGTCACATGAAACATGGACACTGCATGTTTCTTTGTCTTGCCTAGTAGCCAGGTCTGTTTGTGCTTCAGTCAACCTCTCTATCCTTTATAGCCATGCTAAACCTTCCAACAGCATTTCTATATTTTTTAATAGTTGATATAATAATTTTATACAATGGGTTCTGTCAACAAAATCATTGACAAAAGTAATAACCATTAATGAAATCATTATTATTAGTGAACTCTTCAAGCAGTGTATGTTAWGGCAGCCCTCCGCACCTCTCTGATTCAGAGGGGTTGGGTTAAATGCGGAAGACACATTTCAGTTGAATGCATTCAGTTGTACATCTGACTAGGTAGCKCCCTTTCCCTTTATGTGTGAACTAGACATCACATTCCTTCTTCCTCTGTCCTTTTTTCTCCACTCCTTGCCTCTCGTTGAGAGTGCATTGAAGCCCGACGGGAGGAACCTTCTCTCCTCTCCCCCAATGTGCTTTGAGAGGGAGGTGAGGAATGGAGGAAACAAGGGGAGCATCCTTTCAATTGCATTTCCTTCATTCCTCACRTCCTCTCTCCTCGCTGCCTCCTCAAAAACCCATTGAATAAGAAGGTGAGAGAGGAGGGACCTCTGATCTTCTCATCGAATTGGTTTTGAGAAGGAGACAAGGAGAGGGGATGCAATGAATCAAGGATTGCATTCCATGCAACTGAGGACAGAGGAAGCAAGTATTTGACAGCTACAAAAAATAAATGTCAGAGCCAGAAAGGGCTGTGGTGGTCATGAAATTTTGTCAGCCGGTGATTGTCAAGCAAATAACTACCGGGCTCACTGTTATTAAAAGTTAATTAGCATAAAACACATTTAACAGAACAGCAAACTGTGAGTTGTCCTGAGTTGTTATGTCTTCATCTGGCTATACCTGATAAAATAAAGGATATTTTTCTTCAAATAATTTGAGGGAGTGTACACATGCGGCTATTCTTGTTGAGCAGCTAACAAATAAATAGGCAGTCCTATGTATGTTCAGAAATGCCTCCAAAATATGGAGAAATTGCAGAGAGCCATCAAATAACAAAGAAATATCATCATAAACTTTGATGAAAGATACTGTTTTACATAGAATTAAACATACACGTGTTCTTAATGCAACCGCTTGTCAGATTTTTTTAACTTTACGGAAAAAGCAAACCATGCAATAATCTGAGACGGCCTAGATAGAAACAACATTTCTCCGCCATTACAGGTCGAATAAACTTGTCAAACTAGTCTAGAATCATTTTTTCGGATGTTGTTATCATAAATATTTTAATAACGTTCCAACCGGAGAATTCCTTTGTGTCTATAGAAGTAATGGAACGCAAGTCGCTTCATGTGGAATGCGCATGACCAGGACCTGGCTCTCTGCACAGACCACTGACTCAAACAGCCCCCATCCGCTCAACATCACAGTAGAAGCTTCATTCAATGTTCTACAGACTGTTGACATCTAGTGGAAGCGTAGGAAGTGCAAACAAACAACATGACAAAGCATAGGAAAATCGACAGCCTCAGAATTCCCACTTCCTGTTTGGATTTTCTTCAGTTTTTGCCTGCCATATGCTCACAGACATCATTCAAACAGTTTTAGAAACTTCAGAGTGTTTCTATCCAATAGTAATAATAATATGCATATACAGTGGGGCAAAAAAGTATTTAGTCAGCCACCAATTGTGAAAGTTCTCCCACTTAAAAGATGAGAGAGGCCTGTAATTTTCATCATAGGTACACATTCAACTATGACAGACAAATTTGGGATTTGGGTGAAGGAGAAGCGGGGGGGGGGGGGCTTGGGCCGTGTGCGCGGGGGT
>NC_036838.1:15330925-15357093 GCF_002910315.2 Salvelinus sp. IW2-2015
ATTTCATTACATTTTAAGTCATTTAGCAGACGCTCTTATCCAGAGCGACTTACAAATTGGTGCATCACCTATTGATATCCAGTGGAACAACCACTGTTACAATAGTGCATCTAAACTCTTTTAAGGGGGGGGTTAGAAGATTACTTTATCCTATCCTAGTATTCCTTGAAAGAGTGGGGTTTCAGGTGTCTCCGGCAGGCTGGTGGATTGACTCCGCTGACCTGGCGTCGTGAGGAGTTTTTCCACCATTGGGGTGCCAGAGCAGCGAACAGTTTTGACTGGGCGAGCGGGAACTGCTACTTCCTCAGAGGTAGGGAGGCGAGCAGGCCAGAGGTGGAATGACGCAGTGCCCTTGATTGGGGTGTAGGGCCTGATCAGAGCCTGAAGGTACGGAGGTGGCCGTTCCCCTCACAGCTCCGATAGGCAAGCACCATGGCTCTTGTAGCGGATTGCGAGCTTCAACTGGAAGCCAGTGGAGAGACGGAAGGCAAGCGGGTTGACGTGAGAAACTTGGGAAAGTTGAACATACCAAGACGGGCTGCGGCGTTCTGGATGAGTTGTCAGGGGTTTAATGGCACAGGCAGGACCCAGCCAACAGCGAGTTGCAGTAATCCAGACGGGAGATGACAAGTGACCTGATTAGGACCTGCGCCGCTTCCTGCGTCGAGAGGGTCGTACTCTGCGATGGTTGTAGAGCATGAACCTACAGGAACGGGTCACCGTTGATGTTAGTTGAAACGACAGGGTGGGTCTGTCCAGGATGACGCCAATGGTTTCTAGCACTCTGGAGGAGGACACAATGGAGTTGTCAACCGTACCGATGGCCGAGATCATGGCAAACGGGCAGTCCTTCCCCAGGGAGAAGAGCAGCTCCGTCTTGCCGAGGTTCAGCTTGAGGTTGGTGATCCGTCATCCACACTGATATGTCTGCCAGACATGCAGAGATGCGATTCATCACCTGGTTATCAGGAGGGGGGAAAGGAGAAGATTATTGTGTGTCGTCTGCATAGCAATGATAGGAGACCATGTGAGGATATGACAGAGACAAGTGACTTGGTGTAATATAGCGAGAATAGGAGAGGGCCTAGAACAGAGCCCTGGGACACCAGTGGTGAGAGCACGTGGTGCGGAGACAGATTCTCGCCACGCCACCGGTAGAGCGACCTGTTCAGGTAGACGCAATCCAAGCGTGGGCCGCGCGGAGATGCCCAGCTCGGAGAGGTGGGAGGAGGATCTGATGGTTCACAGTATCAAAGGCCAGCCGATAGGTCTAGAAGGATGAGAGCAGGAGGGCGAGAGTTAGCTGTTAGCATGCGGAGCGCCTCCGTGACACAGAGAAGAGCAGTTCTCAGTGAATGACTAGTCTTGAAACCTGACTGATTTGGATCAAGAAGGTCATTCTGAGAGAGATAGCAGGAGAGCTGCCGAAGGACGGCACCGTTCAAGAGTTTGAGAGAAAAAAAAGAAGGGATACTGCGTCTGTAGTTGTTTGACATCGGAGGGATCGAGTGTAGGTTTTTCAGAAGGGTGCAACTCTCGCTCTCTTGAAAGAGGAAGGGACGTAGCAGCGCGTCAAGGATGAGTGGCCATGAGCGCTCCCCGACCCCCCCGTTCTATCTCCTTCACCCAAATCCCAAATTTGTCTGTCATAGTTAGCAGTGTTAACCTATTGATGAAAATTACAGGCCATGCAAGCTGTCACTCCTCTCTCTCTCAAGTGGAGAATGGTAGCTTTCTGGAAGCAAGTGGGTAGTAGGATCGTGCACTGAAATCTGTTTTTGCCCCACTGTATGATTGTCATTTAGTAATCCATAGTGCGGAAGAAGGGCACAAGGCTTTCTGAATGTGTGCTAAAACTTGGTTTGATGGTCGGCGGAGCCCAGCCGTTTGGCAAAGCTGAGAAAGCCATGCAGAACAGGAATGGATTTCATACGTGCGGCGTCCCGTGGGTGTGTGGTGGTTAGAGAGTGGCCGGGTGTGCGCGAACGGATGGTACGAAGCAGCCAAAAATGGGAAAGTAAGAGCGGGGGTGGGTGTGTTGGTGTGGGGTGGTTACCGGTGGAGTGAGGGTGGGGGCGGGGTGAGGTCCAAGGGGGGGCGGAATGCGGGGCCTTCAGTGTGGCGGCGGAGCGAACAACGACCCGCGGCGTGTTCCTTGTTATAAGATGAAACGCTTAGCCTTCCAACAGGTACGGGAGGGACCAAGGGAGAAAAGTGGCGGGGGTGTCGGGGATCGCGAGCGCGGTGACGCGTTCGTGGTTTTTCATAAATGGGTGACGGCAGAGGCGGTCAAGGCGGGGATGCAGAGAGAAGGGTGATGGGTAGGGACGTGGACAGACCAGCGGTGTAGCATTATAGGAACAAGTTGCTAGGTTACGTTGGTGAAGAGATGTGCTATGCGGTAGGGCAAAGCATAGTATTCCTAGGTTTCATCAATAGAGCAGATTTATGATGATGATTATTTCTTAGTTATTTGATATGTGCTCTCTGCGAATTTCTACTGTGTAGAGTGTAGTATAAGGATTGGCTTATGCATGCTCTGAGAGGACCACTGCCAAGAGGAGAAGTGTAGATGGCAGCTGAGGGTAGGTGATTGTTGCTGCTCAACAAGGATAGCAGAAGTGCCGCCGTCTTACACGTACGGCCTCAAGAAGTAGCTTTGGTATATTACCGTCCATATTCACGCAATACGGTATCCGTTGTACCTGGATATTCTCTCAGGGCGTCTGTGTATGCCTCAGCAAATTATGATTTGTCGTGCTCACTGAGCCAGGGGTATGAACATTGGAGAGAGAAGGACCATGGCATGGCTACTGCAGGATATTGCGGGAGACTAGAGAGTCCAATAATGTGATCTGCATAAAGATGGAGCTGTAGAGGAGGGTCGCGCGACGGACGCACATATTAGGAGTATATTAGTGTTGCGTAGATGGTCATATTGGCGCAAGCCCGCTCGGAAGACCTCTCCGAATGATTCGACTGGAAGCGGCGCAAGCTAGACTACTTGCGGGTATGACGCGTAGATGTCTCAGGGTCTTGGGATCCGTCTGACCAGCTCCGGATAACCATCTTTCCCGAACGCACTCTGGCCCCTGGTCCAGTGGTTGTATTGTTTGTTTGAAGTTTTGGTATCGCGCTCGATTCGACGACCAATCCTTTCGCTCTCTCTCCCCCGAGCGCTTACTCTCGATTCCTCGGCCAGAGTGCTCCATTCGGCGTCGCGATGGGCGCCGGGACCGGGACTACAAAAACCCGATCGTCGGAAGATGGGTCCCCGGAGGCCTCCTATGGAGCGTGTAGGTTGCGAATGAGATTAGTGGAAATATACCAAATGGCTGTGGGCTACACTAGTTCATTTAGCAGACAATATTTGCTTAGAATTCCGTAGCATCATTTTTCTTTATTTATAGTATGAAGAAACAATTGAACAAAGCTGAATAAATATAAAGGATATTTTTCTTCAAATAATTTGAGGGAGTGTACACATGCGGCTATTCTGTGTTGAGCAGCTAACAAATAAATAGGCAGTCCTATGTATGTGTTCAGAAATGCCTCCAAATATTCGAGAAATTGCAGAGAGCACATCAAATAACAGAAATAACTCATCATAAACTTTGATGAAAGATACATGTTTTAATAGAATTAAAGATACACCTGTTCTTAATGCAACGCTGTGTCAGATTTAAAAACTTTACGGAAAAAGCAAACCATGCAATAATCTGAGACGGCGCTCAGATAGAAACAACATTTCTCCGCATTACAGGTCGAATAAACTTGTCAAACTAAGTCTAGAATCATTTTTCGGATGTTTTGATCATAAATATTCAATAACGTTCCAACGGAGAATTCCTTTGTGTCTATAGAAGTAATGGAACGCAAGTCGCTATCATGTGGAATGCGCATGACCAGGACCTGGCTCTCTGCCAGACCACTGACTCAAACAGGCCCCCTCCGGTTCAGGTGCAGAGCTGTTGGCCGGGGTTGCGGCAGCCAGGTGGAAAGCATGGCGAGACGTAGAGAAGTGCTGGAGCCTACTGCTAAGTGTAGACCGACACATCGGGGACGCAACTGTGCCTGTCCTTATCCAATTATCCGATACGCATATTGAAAATGTTGGAAGAACTGTCCACATTTACTTTTTGTCAGCCAACAAAATGAGTAGTTCTAACGAACAGCAAAAGAACTAGCCTATGTCAATCTACTATCCCCCATAGTACAAAAGTTGACMTTTTCTGTGCGAGAGATAAATATTCCAAACATAGTCTGGGACAGTTGTGCATCAAAAACCTTTTTAAATAACGAATTGAGGATGCTTTTCGCGTTTTAAATTTTCATGCCGTCCAGGTAGGCTATACTCCTGTTGTAAAGAGAAGCAATGTGCTTAATATTAGGAATGTTGAGAAATAAATATAGTAGGCCTAGCCTATAGAAAGCTGATGKGATCCTCYTCTTTTTAATAGAGGCCATTATTCAGTTTTTTCATGCAATTGCATAAGCTATAAAAATGTTGCGCAACATGAGCTCATGGGCTCTCATGAAGTGTTTGATTAGATTTTTGAATACATTTGCATCGATGTCAGAGTAATTAGAGGGACAATAGAGTGCTTATTACCAGGCAGTTAGCAAGTTTAGTAGGCTACTAATGACCATCAGCAGCATCAGAGATTGGAGAAGCCTAATTACCGTGACTAAACGGTCACATGGAATTTGACTTCCTTCATGACTCGTGACAGCCAGTGTGGCGGTAATAGGGTCACCGCAACAGCCTTAGTGCCAGACTGACCATAATACCCAAAATACCCAAATTTTTAAACAAGTAGTTTTCCTTGTATAGACACACTCTGTGTGTTTTAATAAAATCMACTGTATGCATTGAGCTTGTCTGAAGCTTTAAGCTTATTGTTTGATGAAATAAGACACAAATGACTCAAGAGGGAGCCGGAGATCTAGATAACCAGAAGAAACAAACCTTAACTTGACCCAACCATTCTCCTCCCGCTCCTGCTGGCTTTAGCAGATTCTGCCATTACTCGCCTGAAGTTGCCGGTAATAGGCTACACGAGCAACCTTTCTCATGTGGAATGACAATTTATCTTACCATTTCTACCTATCTGCGTGCCAGTTATGGTTTTCATATGCATATTTTCATGGAACAGTTTCATTTAATTTATAATACCGTCTTCATATCTCAAAATCATTGTCATGTGGTTAATCAAAATTCTATCCAAATCTAAATAAAAATTATACAAACCTAAAAAGTAACTTCTATTGCCATTGCCAACTATGTAAAAATAGCCTACTTAAAGCGCACAAATAAAAACATTGCAGCCTGCAGGTAGAAAAGATCCTCATAAAAAAAATCTTATAAATCACATTGGCTATACATGGCCTGTCAAACTTGAAACATTGTATCAAAACTTGAAACATTGTATCAACTATTAACTTGGGTCTGGCAAACTTGCAACATTGTATAAAATATTCTGGGCCATCAGGGTTTCCAGCTCCAGTGAGCTCGGGACAGATACAGCTGTAGCTATTTGCACAAAGGACAAGATGCAGTGCTTGACTTGGGCAGGAGTTCACCGTAGCTGAGAACCAGCACCTCACATTTTCCACTGCTTGAGCTCCTGTTCCTCTTATACAATATTAGCTCAAAAGTATTGTGGAGCTCCTGCACCTMAATGTAAACAGTACCAGCACCCAAAATGAGTACGGGAACCTATTTCAGTCCAAGTCAAGCACTGATAAGAAGGAATCAGGTAGGCCTATTTTATGAAGTTTCCACTGGATCAGAGCATGCCATTTTTCCCTTTCACGCTGAGTGGTTATCGAAAGGTAGAGAGCTGGGAAGATTTTTCAAATACATTGAGAAACTATGGCTTCCAGGGTGGGCAATTTTAAAAGGCTAATAGTACCCGCAAAACACCAGTCTCAATGTCAAAAGTGAAGAGGCGACTCTGGGATGCTGGCCTTCTAGCCAGACTTCCTCTGTCCATCTTAATCTTTTCTTTTTATTGGCCAGTCTGAGATATGGCTTTTTCTTTGCAACTCTGCCTAGAAGCCCAGCCTCCCGGAGGTGCCTCTTCACTGTTGACGTTGAGACTGGTGTATTACTGGTACTATTTAATGAAGCTGCCAGTTTAGGACTTGTGAGGCGTCTGTTTCTCAAACAAGACACTCTAATGTACTTGTCCTCTTGCTGAGTTGTGCATCGCGGCTTCCCACTCCTCTTTCTATTCTGGTTAGGGCCAGTTTGCACTGTTCTGTGAAAGGAGTAGTACACAGCGTTGTACGAGATCTTCAGTTTCTTGGCAATTTTTCGCATGGAATAGCTTTCATTTCTCAGAACAAGAATAGTTAGTGATWAATTTTATCTCTTTCTGCTTTTTGTGACTCCTCTCTTTGGCTGGAAAAATGGCTGTGTTTTTCTGTGAGTAGGTGCAGACCTAACATAATCRTTTGGTGTGCTTTCGTCGTAAAGCCTTTTTGAAATCGGACACTGTGGTKGGATTAACAACAAGTTTATCTTTAAAATGGTGTAAAATACTTCTATGTTTGAGGAATTTAATTTATGAGATTTCTGTTGTTTTGAATTTGGCGCCCTGCACTTTCACTGGCTGTTGTCATATCGATCCCGTTAACGGGATCTCAGCCATAAGAAGTTTAACTAATTATGACAAATGTTAAGAAAATGTTGCGCAATGTAATTAAGAATTGACATTTCAAATAAGTTACCTTACATGTTATGTTGGCTGACAATTTGTTAGCTACTCTATCCTTACGARCTGCATAGCATGTCATTACAGCAGTATTTACTGGTATGTTAGCTAGCTACCTAACATTTGTTGGCTACTAATACATTGAACTTGCCAGTATATTAACTATATGCTATCTAACTAACTACTCAATGTTTATTGACTTGATTATTAGTCGTTGTGCGTTCTCAATTGACTTTCAGGTGCATTCGTAAATTCGCTCTGGCTTTCTACTCCGATTTCAGAGCACTATTGTGTGATTGTGTACCTGTGCCAGGTCACAGTATAACTGATGAATTTATAAACGCTCAACACCAGTTGAAAATGGCCAGTGTCAGTAAACGTGAGCAAGAAAAAACGTAATTCAATTGTTGCCAGCAGCACAGACAGTCACCAACGCTCTGGATAACATGAAAACAGCCAAACCAGCTCTGCTAGGGCGAGTAAAATGGTCAGAGTGAGGTGTTCTCTCATTTGTGTCTGGAAGTAGCTAGCAAGTTAGCCAGTTAGCTTGGGTGCTTGACTGCCGTCGTGASGTCAGAATGCTCGGATCAACCCTACGCYTCAGCCAGAGCGTCCAGTGTGTGCTCTGAATATACAAATGAACAATCTAACAACGCTCTGAATTTACGAACGTCCAGGGCACACTCCGAGCGCAGCCTAGCACTCCAKATTAAATTTAATCACATACCCAAASTCATAAAATGTCGAGCTAGTAATTTATGCTATCAAGCWARCAAGAGGTTGCATAGCAACAGCATCCACTTCCGGTAGACAAGTGAAGCGCTAGTACGCTCAACTGAAAGGATAGTTTACAGTATACAAAAATGAACTAATAGTATATAGTATAGAGTATGTTAGTATGGGTATTCGAACACAGCTCCAGTGTTCCATTGCATTAGACTCTTCTCTTTGGTCTCGAACAATGACTTATCCTGGATAAGAAATTCTTGGGACATACAGTATAAAAAAAAAAATGGGCATGGAGAAATTCATTCAGTGTGTCACGTCCTGACCTTAGTTCCTTTTTTATGTCTCTATTTTAGTTTGGTCAGGGCGTGAGTTGGGGTGGGCAGTCTATGTTCTTTTTCTAKKGTTTATATTCTATGTTGTAGGTCTAGGTTTTCTGTTTCTATKTGTTTGGCCTGGTATGGTTCYCAATCAGAGGCAGCTGTCTATCGTTGTCTCTGATTGGGAGCCATACTTAGGTAGCCTGTTTTCCAACTATGATTTGTGGGTAGTTGTTTTCTGTCTTTGTATTAGTTACCAGACGGAACTGTTTTGGTTGTTCTTTGTTTGTTTATTTTGTATTTTAGTGTTCAGTGCATTTTAATAAAATGACGAACACTTACCACGCTGCACATTGGTCCGATCCTTCCTACTCCTCCTCAGACGAAGAGGAGATCCGTTACACAGTGTAAATCTACAATACTTAAACCAGATGGAAAGTTTGTAGAGAAGATAATTGACCTATTTAAAATAATGTCATCTTTGAGACCAAAATAAAAAATTGACAGTATGTGAGAATAGAACAATTTCCCAAATTCAGGATTGCCACATCCTCTGCCACTCCAACCACATAAGCCCCTTTTTRATCCAGGAAAAACTCTAGACCAGTTGACTTCTACCAAGGCCACAGTGTGTGGGGTCAGCCTTGTACCCCAGTACCTCGGTGTCCAGTACAAGGGGCACGGAAGCCTGGACAAAGCAACAGATAGGCAAAGTGGTAAGAAATGTGTGTATGTGTCTGTGTATATATTTGTGAGGTTACTCTGAATGACAAATGTGTCCTTGAAACTTTTTCTCCATTCATGAGCTGGTRGATGAACAGTGTGTGGTGTGTGTGCATGTGCACGCCTGTGTGGCATACAGCACAGTGCAGCCTTTTGAAACAGTGCACCATTCTGCCCTACCTGTCCATTGTCTTCTTTCTCATCTGTGTTGTTGTTCGTCCTGGACTCTCGCCATTGTGGAGCAGAATGAGCTTGGCCATAACATTGGTGCTGATTAGAGTAAGGGCTTTGTTTTGTTATTATTATTATTATCCAAATCAGGATGGAACCATTAGCCTACTGGGAGCTGTTGATTACGCCTCCTTAACAATGAGCTGTTGACTGTTGCTTTGACATGAGGAGGGCTCTAATCATGCTGTTCTGTCTCCGTGCCACCATTGATGATGTGTGTGAATGGAGGGACTCTTTGATTTGGGAATAATACGCTTCCTGTCTAGTGGAGACGCTGATATCATTCTAATGGCCGTGTTCAGCCCTCTATCACTCGGAGACAGCAGTAATGTTCAGAGTCTCTCTGACCCATTGTATGGCACCCGTGAATGGATTAATAGGATGATTATTAAGTCAATGTTGCACAAGCTTCAGCAGTGAGTTGGGACTCAAGGACTGTTGTCTATGGAGTGTAATATTATCTGTATTTTTTCTTCCTGTATTTTCTGTCATATCATTGACTCCATAAAATCTGAATAGGAATTGTATGCTAATCCAAAGCAGTGTCTTAGTAATGAATGAGTGTCTGTAAATCRCATTTCTCCCTCTAAGCATTATTATCTACCAGGTTATGTTGTGTATCTGTGTCTATCCAGTGATTTCATATTTTTAAACATGTTTAATTTACYTATTATATAATTAGGCAAGTCAGTTAAGAACAAATTCTTATTTACAATGATGGYCTACCCCGGCCAAACCCTCCCCTATCGCGTACAATGCTGGGCCAATTGTGCGCTGCCCTATGGGACTCCTGATCACAGCCAGTTGTGATACAGCCAGGGATCGAACCCGGGTCTGTAGTGACACCTCTAGCACTGTGATGCAGTGCCTTATACCGCTGCTCCACTCAAGGAACCCATCTCAAAACTTCAATACAATCTGATGCTATTCAATACTTCTGGTCAGTAAACACCCTATTTCCAGGATTTAAACACCAGAGATGGGTTGAAAAATGAAGTGGCAAGCAACCTCACAAATTGTAGCCTACCCACATGGTCCTTACAGGGACTAAAACTTGAGGAAGAACAAAAGGTAAAATATAGACTAAGTGGAGACAAACTTAAAGGAATAATTCACCTAAATTACACAATCACTCGTATTTGTCCTCGCCTTCAAAGTAGTCTATCAGTAAGGAGAGATTGGCACATTTATACTTTTCGCTAACTTAAGTGTCGATGATCATCATGGCACAACAAGAGTAAATGGACAGTAATTGTATAACCGTGTAATCGACAAATATGGACAATGATGTGAAAATACTAAAATGACTGTCATAACCATTTGAATACATCAATTAGGTACAACTTTATAATAAGTAATAAACCAAATATAAGACATTTACAGTTTGTTCACCATTTTATTAATCATTAMTCCCACACCAASGCTGGTCATGACGCACATGAACACCATAATCACAGACACCCCGGACCCACTCCAATTCACATACCTCCCCAACAGATCCACAATTGCACTTCACACTGCCCTCTCCCACCTGGACAAGAGGGGAAATAACTATGTGAGAATGCTGTTCAGAGACTCCAGCTCAGCGTTCAACACCATCGTCCCCTCCAAGCTCAACCCCAAGCTTCAAATTCCTTGGCGTCCATATCACTAAGGGCTTAACAGGATCCACACACACACCACCACAATCATGAAGAGGGCATGACCGCGCCTCTTTTTTTAGGGGGTGGATCAGCTTTAATATATTGCGCATAGATTGTTATCTTCCATCAATGTAATTGTCTGCATCATTTCCAATCCCCCATATATTTTTGGGGTAAATATATACACTACTGTTTAAAAGTTTGAGGCCACTTAGAAATGTCCTTCTTTTCCATGAAAATATACATGAAATTAGTTGCWAAATGAATAGGAAATATAGTCAAGATGTTGATAAGGTTATAAATAATGATTTTTAATTGAAATAATAATTGTGTCCTTCAAACTTTGCTTTCGTCAAAGAATCCTCAATTTGCAGCAATTACAATTTGCAATTACAATTTGTTGAGGTAATCTGAAGAGATTTCATCATGTGCTTCCTGAAGCACCTCCCACAAATTGGATTGGCTTGATGGGCACTTCTTACGTACCATACTGTCAAGCTGCTCCCGCAACAGCTCAATAGGGTTAAGATCTGGWGACTGTGCTGGCCACTCCATTATAGACAGAATACCAGCTGACTGCTTCTTCCCTAAATAGTTATTGCATAKTTTGGAGCTGTGCTTTGTGTCATTGWCCTGTAGTAGGAGGAACTTGGCTCCAATTAAGCGCCGTACACGGGGTATGGTATWGCGTTGCAAAATGAAGCCGCCAGTTGAGAACTTGTGAGGCGTCTGTTTCTCAAACTAGCCACTCTAATGTAATTGTCCTCTTGCTCAGTTGTGCACCAGGGCCTCCCACTCCTCWTTCTATTCTGGTTAGGGCCAATTTGCACTGTTCTGTGAATGGAGTAGTACACCGCATTGTATGAGATCTTCAGTTTCTTGACAATTTCTCGCATGGAATAGCCTTCATTTCTCAGAACAAGAATAGACTGATGAGTTTCAGAAGAAAGGTCTTTGTTTCTTGCCGTTTTGAGCCTGTAATCGAACCCACAAATGCTGATGCGAAAGAAGTATAAAGAAGGACAGTTTATTGCTTCTTTAATTAGCACAACAGTTTTCAGCTGTGCTAATAAAATTGCAAAAGGGTTTTCTAATGATCAATTAGCCTTTTAAAATGACAAACTTGRATTAGCTAACACAACGTGCCATTGGAACACAGGAGTGATGGTTGCTGGTAATGGGCGCCTATATACGCCTATGTAGATATTCCATAATAAATCATCCTTTTCCAGCTACAATGGTCATTTACAACATTAACAATGTCTACACTGTATTTCTGATCAATTTGAAATTTGATGTTATTTCAATGGACAAAAAATKTGCCTTTCTYTCAAAAACAAGGACATTTCTAATTGACCCCAAACTTTTGAACGGTGTGTATATATACTACCGGTCAAAAGTTTTAGAATACCTAATCATTCAAGGGTTTTTCTTTATTTTTTMCTATGTTCTACATTGTAGAATAATAGTGAAGACATCAAAACTATGAAATAACACATATGGAAACATCTAGCAACCAAAAAAGTGTTAAAGAAATCCAAATATAATTCATATTTGAGATTCTTCAAATAGCCACCCTTTGCCTTGATGACAGCTTTGCACACTCTTGGCATTCTCTSAACCAGCTTCATGAGGTAGTCACCTGCAATGCATTTCAATTAACAGGTGTGCCTTCTAAAATGTTAATTTGTGGAATTTCTTTAATTCCTGAGCCAATCAATTGTGTTGTGACATGGTAGGGTTGGTATACAGAAGATAGCCCTATTTGTTAAAAGACCAAGTCCATATTATGGCAAGAACAGCTCAGATAATTAAAGAGAAACAAACTACAGTCCATCATTACTTTAAGACATGAAGGTCTGTCAATACAGAAAATGTCAAGAACTTTGAACGTTTCTTCAAGTGCAGTCGCAAACACCATCAAGCGCTATGATAAAACTGGCTCTCATGAGGACCGCCACAGGAAAGGAAGACCCAGAGTTACCTCTGCTGCAGAGCATAACTTYATTAGAGTTACCAGCCTCAGAAATTACAGCCCAAATAAATGCTTCACAGAGTTCAAGTATCAGACAGATCTCAACATCAACTGTTCAGAGGAGACTGCGTGAATCAGGCCTTCATGGTCAAATTTCTGCAAAGAAACCACTACTAAAGGACAACCAATAAGAAGAAGAGAAACATGAGCAAGAAACACGAGCAATGGACATTAGACTCGCTGAAATCTGTCCAAATGTTGAGATTTTTGGTTGCAACCATCGTGTCTTTGTGAGACGCAGAGTAGTTGAACGGATGATCTCCGCATCTGTGGTTCCCACCGTGAAGCATGGAGGAGGTGTGATGGTGTGGGGGTGCTTTGCTGGTGACACTGTCAGTGATTTATTTTGAATTCAAGGCACACTTAACCAGCATGTCTACCACAGCATTCTGCAGCGATACACCATCCCATCTGGTTTGCGCTTAGTGGGACATTTGTTTTTCAAAAGGACAATGACCTAAAACACACCTCCAGGCTGTGTAAGGGCTATTTGACTAAGAAGACGTGATGGAGTGCTGCATCAGATGACCTGGCCTCCAGAATCACCTGACCTCAACCAAATTGAGATGGTTTGGGATGAGTTGGACCGTAGAGTGAAGGAAAAGCACCCAACAAGTACACAACATATGTGGGAACTCCTTCAAGACTGTTGGAAAAGCATTCCAGGTGAAGCTGRTTGAGAGAATGCCAAGAGTGTGCAAAGCTTCTTCTCTCTACTGTATACACCAAGTCACTCGGCTCCGTCATATCGTCACATGGTCTCTCCTATCATTGCTATGCGGATGACACTCAACTACTTTTCTACTTCCCCCTTCTGACACCCAGGTGGCGACACACATCTCTACGTGCCTGGCAGATATCTCATCKTGGATGTTGGCCCACCACCGCAAGCTCAACAAGATGGAACTGCTCTTCCTCCCGGGGAAGGCCTGYCCGCTCAAAGACCTCTCCATYACAGTTGACAACTCCACAGTGTCACCCTCCCAGAGTGCAAAGAACCATGGCGTGACCCTGGACAACACCCTGCCGTTCTCTGCAMACATCAAACAGTGACCCACTCCTGCAGGTTCATGCACTAGAACATCCGTAGAGTACGGCCCTACTTCACACAGGAAGCGGCGCAGGTCCTAATCCGGGCACTTGTCCTCTCCCGTCTGGACTACTGCAACTCGCTGTTGGCTGGGCTCCCCGCTGGTGCCATCAAACCCTTCCAACTTATCCAGCTCCCACTGCCCAGTCCAAGMTCTTCTCTGTCCTGGCACCAAAATGGTGGAACCAGCTTCCCCAACTTCTTCAGCATACAGARAAGTGTTCGGAATTTTGGATGACTGACATGCCCAAAGTAAACTGCCTGTTACTCAGGCCCAGAAGGATATGCATATAATTGGTAGCATTGGATAGAAAACACTCTGAAGTTTCTAAAACTGTTAAAATAATGTCTGAGTATAACAGAACTGATATGGCAGGCGAAAACCCGAGGAAAATCCATCCAGATTTTTTTTTTTTTAGGTCACAGGCCATTTCAATGCTAGCCTATGGGATATACAAATAGATAGGACCCCGATTGCGGTTCCTATGGCTTCCACTAGATGTCAACAGACTTTAGACAATGTTTCAGGCTTGTTTCTTGAAAAATGAGCAAGTCGTTTTTCCAAGGTATCTCTCATTAGAAAAGTAGTCTTGTTGGCCCGTGAATGAGGTGCACGCCCTTCGTTATTTATCTTTCCTATTGAACATACTATTCTCCGTCTAAAATATTATCGTTTATTTAGATATTAGAGTACCTGAGGATTAATTAGAAACATCGTTTGACTTGTTTGGACGAACTTTACCGGTAACTTTTTGGATTTGTTTGTATGCACGTTGAACGAGTGGATTACTGAGATCATTGGCGCCAACTAAACAGACTTTTTGGGATATAAMGAAAGACTTTATCGAACAAAACGACCATTCATTGTGTAGCTGGGACCCTTGGGATTGCAAACAGAGGAAGATCTTCTAAGGTAAGTGATTTATTTAATCACTATTTGTGATTTTGTGACGCCTGTGCTGGTTGAAAAAGTATTTGTGTGGGGCGCTGTCCTCAGATAATCGCATGGTATGCTTTCCCCGTAAAGCCTTTTTGAAATCTGACAACGCGGTTCGATTAACAAGAAGTTTAGCTTGTAAATGATGTAAAATACTTGTATTTTTATGAATATTTAATATTACGATTTTTAATTTTTTTATTTTGCGCTCTGCAATTTCACCAGATGTTGTCGTAGGTGTCCCGCTAGCGGTTCATGCACCCTAAGGCTAGGACAGCAGAGTCCCTGCCCATCTTCTGAAAACATCTGAAACAGTATCTTAAATAATYCTCCTCCTCCCCCCCAGCTCTGACTGTACTGATAGCTACGTTATTGGGGTAAAATGTACTTTCTACGCCTGTGCTATGTGGTTGTCCCACCTTGCTAAGATGAATGCTCTAACTGGAAGTCTGCTAAATTACTATAATGTAAAACAATGTAAATGTAAAGTAGGCTACACAATACATTTTCCAGTGACACTGACTCACCCATTGATGAAGATGAAGCCTAGGCTATTCACTCTTATTATAAGATGCTTTATGAATAAGGGCTGTGGTTCTTTGTTGAAAACAGCAGGGGGCAGTTGTGTTCTTTATCTCTCTGCTGCTATTTCATATCTAGTGAATCATGAAGATACAGTATATGTGTGCGTGTGTGTGTGTGTGTGTGTGTGAGAGAGAGAGGAGCGAATGAGAGAAAGAGATATTGCATACATGTGCATGCATGCATGTGTTCAGGGTACATATGTGTGACGGTGGGGGTTGTGTGATGTGCCTAGTCTATGTCCCTTTGCGTCAGTGTGGGTTTCTGCTTCATGCGTGTGTGTCTGTGTATCTGAGTGTACGTGTGCACGCGTGTTTGTGATAGAAATGCCCAGCAGGAGGGAGACATGCAGTTGTCCTTTAGCATAGCCCTCATAGCCTGGTTATATAAGAGTGTCTGCACAAAGAAAGGGGGATGGGGAATTGATAGAAAGAGAATGTGACCAAATCTCACTCACATGAAGGCAATATAGTGAGAAGACATTGCGACACTAGAGGTACAATATACGTATATATATTTGACAGTTTCTCCCTTTACATTGCTGATAATACATATATTATAAGGCTCAAATAGGTTATTATGAATTATGATGAAGTATTACTGGGATTTAGGTATATGTCAGCTTAGACAACCATTGGAATAGAGATTCTTCCCCTTGTACCCTCTATGTACCTTTGTACATTCACGTACAGTATCTGGTACGTCTCTTGTTTCTCTTTCCCACAGTTCTACCCGCCAATAGGTATCTGGGGTTATGATCCTATCTGTCATCATCACTTTGAGTCTGGGCACTGTTTCCCCTCTCTCCTGGAGGAGAAGTAAGATTGGTTTTGTCCCAAATTGCAGCCTATTCCCTATATCAGGGGAACAAGTACTAATTGAGAAAGTCCGGTCGTACAAATTTCCTAGGTGGCAAAGGTCCAGATGGATATTGTCATTTATCGGCGCAGTAACAAACCCACACCTTGCAACCCATGCAACCGACCCTAAACTCTGCACTGTTCACATCCCTCTTGTTGGCARAAATGTTGGCCTACCCACCTGCAGTCCATATTGACCCTGTTCTGAGTGCCTGTTGTGTATGGATGCCCTAAATAGTGCTCTACTTTTGACAAGAGCCATATGGGCACTGGTCAAAAGTAGTGCACTAAATAGGGAATAGGGTGCCATTGGGGACACAGCCTGAGATTCGGTGAGGTGAACTGGGTGACTTATTTGGGCGGTGATTTGTGACTCCCTGCACCCTCCTTCCTCCTTCTACCCAGTCTGAAATAGGAGCCCTAGCTCATGATAAATCACTTGACAAACCGATGCCAGTTCACTCGAAAAGCAAGCAAAAAAGACAGACACGGGTAATATTTCACTGCGGCGAAAAGAAAACCATCGCTCAAAATTGGCGACATTTGAGCCTCTGTTGTTGAACCGAGGCTACTCGAATGGAAATGTAGGACAACAGCAGCAGGAATCAATTTGAATAACAGCCACCGCGACATCAATCCATAATTTAGCAATTCGATGTCGCGAGGGAGAGAATGATGTTGTAGCTTTTTYCCCCTACATTCTTTCCGAGTGAAGAAGGCTGCTGCGTTGGCGCTCTCTCTTGTGTTGTTGGAGATTGTTGTGCGTTTCCACTGCTTTCTCCTCGCCGTGTCCTGGCATTACATTTAGTTTCATCATGCGGTATCTGACCTATTGGGAGGAGAATCAAGTACACCCCCTCACCCCCTCTGAATCACACACACACACTTTAATTTGCACCGCAGCAGTCTGTAAGCACTGTCACTACAGATGGAGCTGTTGTCTCGAACATGTCGRCATTTGTCAACCGACTGACGGTGCTCGTTCTAGAGATAATACCCTGTGTCTGTAGGGTAATCTTTATGTCCATGTTTAAGAGCATGAATGGCGCCGGAGAGGGGATGGCTGCTGTATTACGGGCTCCTAACCAACTGTGCTATTTTGTATGTTTTTTTACGCATTGTTTGTAACTCATTTTGTACATAATGTGGCTGCTACCGTCTCCTATGACCGAAAATGAGCTTCTGGACATCAGAACAGCGATTACTCACGTCGAACTGGACAAAGATTTTTTCTTTTAATGAGCCCGACACGAAGGATATACTGCTTTGTCAAGACAAGGCCCAAATCCCCGTCATCAGCGTGAAGAAAATACAAAAAAGGGGGAGGAGGGTGGGGTGTCCTTGTAAGAATTCACCACTTCGCTTTGTCATTATGTGGTATAGTGTGTAGATTAATTTTATACATTTTAGAATAAGGCTGTGAGGTTACAAATGTGGAAAAAGTCAAGGGGTCTGAATACTTTCCGAATGCACTGTATATAACGTCGATATACGCTGAACAAAAATATAAATGCAACAATTTCAAAGATTTTACTGAGTTACAGTTTATATAAGGAAATCCGTCAATTTAAATAAATAAATTAGGCCCTAATCTAGGGATTTCACATAACTGGGAATACAGACATGCATCTGTTGGTCACAGATACTTTTTTTTTTTAAACGGTCAGTATCTGATGTGAACACCATTTGCTTCGTGCTGCGCAACACAACTCCTTGACATAGAGTTGATCAGGCTGTGGATTGTGGCCTGTGGAATGTTGTCCTACTCCTCTTCAATGGCTGTGCGAAGTTGCTTGTATACTGGTGGGAACTGGAACATGCTGTTTTTCACGTCGATCCAGAGCATCCCGAACATGCTCAATGGGTGACATGTCTAGTGAGTATCCAGGCCATGGAAGAAATGGGACATTTTCAGCTACCAGGAATTGTGTTCATTGTYCGTAGCTTATGCCTGCCCATACCATAACTCCACTGCCACCACGGGGCACTCTGTTCACAACGTTGACATCAGCAAACCGCTTGCCCACAGATGCCATACATGCTGTTTTTTTTATTTAGCTTTCAAATAGCAACATTCTTCTCTTTTCCTTTCCCCTGCCACTCTTCCCCTGATCGTAGCAGGTGTAAAAGTGTATCCATCCAGAGATCAGTATATACYGTACAAGAGAAAGTAGTGCATGTTTTTTGTCAATATACCTAGTACAAATAATGGTTAACAAACAACTCTTAAGGGGAGCTCTATACCATCTGTGATTTATCCATGATGGACTGTCGTTTCTCTTTGCTTATTTGAGCTGTTCTTGACATAAAATTKACTTAATATGGTATTTTACCAAATAGGGCTAACTTCTGTATACCACCCCTACCTTGTCACAACACAACTGATTGGCTCAAATGCCAAAAAATAAATTCACAAATTATCTTTTAACAAGGCACACCTGTTAATTTAAATGCATTCCAGGTGACTACCTCATGAAGCTGGTTGAGAGAATGCCAAGAGTGTGCAAAGCTGTCATCGTGGCAAAGGGTGGCTACTTTGAAGAATCTAAAATCTAAAATATATTTCGATTTGTTTAAGACTTTTTGGGTTACTACATGATTCCATATGTGTTATTTCATAGTTTTGATGTCTTCACTATTATTCTACTGCAAGTACACTGCAAGTATTGACTTTGCATMAACTTCATGTAATTGTCAATAAAAGCCTTTGACACTTATGAAATGCTTGTAATTATACTTCAGTATTCCATAGTAACATCTGACAAAAATATTTTTAAAAATACAATAGAATAGATTACAGTATATACATATGAGATGAGTAAAGCAGTATGTAARCATTATTAAAGTTGACGTGTGCCATTATTAAAGTTGCTGGTGATTACAAGTCTATGTAGCAGCATCGAAAGTGCAGGGTTGCGTAACCGGGTGGAAGCCGGCTAGWGATGGCTATTTAACAGTCTGATGGCCTTAAGATAGAAGCTGTTTTTCAGTCTCTAGGTCCCAGCTTTGATGCGCCTGTACTGACCTCGCCTCCTGGATGATAGCGGGGTGAACAGGCCGTGGCTCGGTTGGTTGATGTTCTTGATGATCTTTTAAGGCCTTTCTGTGACATCGGGTGCTGTATGTGTCCTGGAGGGTAGGTAGTTTGCCCCCGGTGATGTGTTGGGCAGACCGCACCACCATCTGGAGAGCCCTGCGGTTGCGGGAGGTGCAGTTGCCGTACCAGGCAGTGACACAGCCTAACAGGATGCTCTCAATTGTGCATCTGTAAAAGTTTTAGGGTTTTAGGGACCAAGACAAATTTCTTGGTCCAAAAAACAACCTGAGGTTGTTGCGCCGCCTTCAGTGTTGTGTACGCTGAGGAACTTAAACCTTTCCACTTTCGCCACTGCGGTCCTGTCGATGTGGATAGAGGTGTGCTCCCTCTGCTGTTTCCTGAAGTTYATGATCATCTCCTTTGTTTTGTTGACGTTGAGTGAGAGGTTATTTTCCTGGCACRACTCTCCCAGGGCCCTTACCTCCTCCCTGTTGGCCGTTGTGTTGTCTGCAAACTTGATGATTGAGTTGGAGGCATGCATGGCCACGYAGTCATGGGTGAACAGGGAGTGGGCTCCCGAGTGGCACAGCAGTCTAAGGCACTGCATCTCAGTGCTAGAGGCGTGACTACAGACCCTGGTTCGATTCCAGGCTGTATCACAACCGGCCGTGATTTGGAGTCCCATAGGGCGGCGCACAATTGGCCCAGCATCGTCTGGGTTAGGGTTTGGCCGGTTCTTAACTGACATGCCTAGTTAAATAAAGGTTAAATAAAATAAAAAGTGCAGGAGGAGGMTGAGCACGCACCCTTGTGGGACCCCTGTGTTGAGGATCAGCAAAGTGGAGGTGTTGTTTCCTACCTTCACCACCTGGGAACGGCCCATCAGGAAGTCCAGGACCCAGTTGCACAGGGTGGTAAGCCCGAGCTTAACCATGAGCTTGGAGGATACTATGGTGTTGAATGCTGAGCTATAGTCAATGAACAGCATTCTTACATAGGTATTCCTCTTGTCCTGATGGGATACGGCAGTGTGCAGTTCGATGGCGATTGCATCGTCTGTGGATCTATTGGGGCGGTAAGCAAATTGAAGTGGGTCTAGGGTGTCAGGTAAGGTAGAGGTGATATGATCCTTGACTAGCCTCAAAGCACTTCATGATGACAGAAGTGAGTGCTACAGGTCGATAGTCATTTAGTTCAGTTACTTTTGCTTTCTTGGGTACAGGAAGCAAATGGGGACAGCAGACTGGGATAGGGAGAGATTGAATGTCTGTAAACACTCCAGSCATCTGGTCTGTGCATGCTCTGAGGACGTGGATAGGAATGCCGTCTGGGCTGGCAGTCTTGCKAGGGTTAACACGCTTAAAYGTCTTACTCACGTCGTCCACAGAGAAGGAGAGCCSATAATCCTTGGTAGCGGGCCAYGTCGGTGGCAGTGTGTTATCTTTAAAGAAGAAGGTGTTTAGCTAAATCTTGTGAGACACTAATTGTTAGCCGCTAATGCTAATAGCTAGCTAGCTAATAAATGCACTGAGTAAGAGCAAACGTAGCTAGCTAATACAGCTTGATAATACCAGTGGTGGTGTAGACCTAATCAGCATAATGTTTTTGCAATACTATCTTCTAAATCAAAGAGGAATATGCAAAGCAAGAGTATGTTAGCTACATGAAGTAGCTAAGAGAAGCATGAACGTAACCAAAGCTTATAGGGTCCCCTAGGAAACACGTATCAACACTTTTTTCCCCCTACCCTGTCACAACAACTCCTCCCTGGCATTTTAATTTGTTGTCATCTCAAACACTGTATTCAAAGTGCCCACTATTAAATTCTAACTATAGAATTAGAATTGTCATTCTCTTTCTATGATTCCAACAGTTTTGCTAATTTGCAAGTCAAATCACAATTGCAACATTTGGTTAAAAATAAATCCTAGATTATTTGCCCATATCGTGCAGCCCTACATGACAGTGTAGAAATTATCTCAATTGAGCAGTGGTGTAAAGTACTTAAGTAAAAATACTTTCACGTACTACTTAATTTTTTTTTTTTGAATCTGTACTTTACTATTTAAAAAAATAATACTTTTACGTCACTACATTCCTAAAGAAAATACTGTACTTTTTACTTCATACATTTTCCCTGACACCTAAAAGTACTCGTTACATTTTGAATGCTTTAGCAGGACAGGAAAATAGTCCAATTCACGCACTTGTCAAGAGAACATCCCTGGTCATCTACTGCCTCTGATCTGGAGGACTCACTAAACACAATTGCTTTGTTTGTAAATTATGTCTGAGTGTTGGAGTGTGCCCCTGGCTATCCGTAAATTTAAAAAACAAGAAAATGGTGCCATCTGGTTTGCTTAATTTAAGGAATTAGAAATKATTTATACTTTTACTGATACTTAAGTACATTTGATCAATTACATTTACATTTGATACTTAAGTATATTTAAAACCAAATGGTTTTAGACTTTTACTCAAGTAGTATATTACTGGGTGACTTTTACTTGAGTAATTTTCTATTAACGTATCTTTACTTTTACTCAAGTATGACAATATGGTACTTTTTCYACCACTGCAATTGAGTRCAGGAAATGCAGAAATTMTAAAAGTGCTGAAATATGTTTTGGTTGAAGTTGAATTGAATAGTATAAAACAATCAGAATGGAGAAAGACTTATTGAAATCACTTAGTGTATGTGTTGCCACCCTAGGATCACTCACTACTCATACAGYAAATGTAAAACTTTTATTATTCAAAAACTAAAAATACTGTTAAATATCGTCATGTCAACCAATTTTTTATTAAATATAGTGATATAATATTTTGGCCATATCGCCCAGCCCTAACGCAGCGCGTGAGTTTCAAGTTTGGGGAAGATCATTTTCACCATAAAAATGCACCTTTATAATAAAAACATTACATGCATAATCACATTTGTGGTCACTTTTGAGAATGTTGTTTTCTTTCTAATGGATCAGTCACGCTTGTAGCCTACTGCYGTATGCGTATTTCTGAGCTTATAATGTGAAGAAAAAGCCTAATAGTTTATCTCCATTTTAAGCTAATCGTTCTCATCTGTTGCGTCGGGCTCATTGCTTAAAACAGTTTTTTTTAATGCTAGTGGTTTTATTAATTTGGGATCTATCGCATTCCACAACTCTTCCAGACTATGTTTGGAATATTTATTTATTGCTCAGAATAGAATAGGTCAACTTTTGTACTATGGGGATAGTAGATTGACATAGGCTAGTGCTTTTGCTGATCGTTAGGCCTCCTCATCTTGCTGGCTGACGAAAAGTARATGTGGACAGTTCTTCCAATATCTTCAATATGCACCTTGGAATTGGATAAGGAGGGACGCATTTGCATCCCGATGTGTCTGTCTTTACTTGTAGCCTGTGCCAAGACCCGATCACCATGTGAGTGAGAGGGGCTTCGGCATGCAGCCGGGAGAAGGGAATTATAATTATTATATTCAGTCCAAGGGCAAAACGGCCACTGGCCGCTAAAGGCATAACATTTTTAGGGGCATTATGTCCATAAAGGGGATGCAGCCGGGAAATTCGAGGCATTATAAAGTGCTTATCAAATTGTGAATGAGAGACTGATGAAGTGTGTACAGCCTGTGCAAAAAACAAAGCAGAGCTGATGCCTTTCATGCAACTTTTTTCAAATCATCATTAGAGTTGCATAATGCTGCCTTAGAATGTATTGAAAATCAAAACATATAGCCCAACATTTGTATCACAACTAAAGTTACATAAATAACTAAATTATGCATATAGGAGTAGCTATTTCTTTATTAACCGCTAAACACAGAATAACCGCATGTGCGCACTCCCTCAAATCTTTGGAGGAAATAGATTTTCTATTTTATTCAGCTATGTTCAATTGTATTTTTCATACTATAAATAATGCTACGGAATTCTACGCAAATATTGTCTGCTAAATGAACTATTGTAGCCAACAGCCATATGGCATAGCCAGATCAGGGCCTAACATAAGGACAACTCAGAGTATGCTATTCTGTTCTTCTGAAATAGACTACATTTTCTTCATATAACGTTTCTTTGACCTGTCTAACATAAATAATGGATTTATTGTGATGGTGTAGGCTATTTACACTGGATTTATTATACTTTTTTTGTAGATGTTCCAAAGCTCTGCATCAGTGGCTTGTAGGATATGCTTGGAACCAGGATATGCTAAATGTGTTTATGTTAATTGACGTTAAATTACCGTGAGACCGGCAGTTATTTGCTTGACAATCACCGGCTGAGAGAATTTCATGACCGCTATAAATTTAGTCATGAGTGCATTCAGATGCGTGGTCCGCTGCATGGGTTAACTGAGAGGTAGTCAGCCAGCATTGTAAAGTATGAGCAGAAGCATCTGAAACATTTGTAGTTTTTGTAGTTAGTCCACCTGCCTCATTTATGTTCAGGGGGGAGGTGGCAGGTGGGTGTAAGGTTACACGATTTAAAGAAATGGCCTGTTGTCCCTGTAGGGCTGCCTCTTCCACAGCCACTTCCCTCCTCTACCGGAGCTTGATCAGTGTGCACGGTCCAGGGTTTACACGTCCTCCATCACCATTACTACAGATGCCCTGTTGCTATCGCAATGTCAAAAGGTGACTGCCGTTTTTGTCTTCTTTTCTTTCTGCTTAAGATGCCTAAACGTACATCTTTAGAGGTCAGGTTTGAACTCCTACAACTACTAGTAGGCATACTACTACACATACTCATGGCAATGTTTTCGGTACATGTATGGATCTGTAGAGAATATTGTCACGTAAGGTATAGCGTATGTTTTTTTTATATAGTCATATGACATTTGGGCTATATTGCCGAACCCAACTACGAATGCTACAACTACTACTACTACACTAAATACTGTATTTGAATGGGTTGATAGCAAACATGTGTAATACCCCATAATATAAATTCACAATGAATTAAATCATCCTCCCCAGTCCACATCCACCTCGTGCATGATGGCAGATTAAGACTGTGGCCCTCCTCTACTGTAAACTTCAATCCATCAGTGTCTGCCTGCTCTGCTGTACCCAGTGTGGCATACAGCACCACCCCCCAGTTTTTCTACCATTTGTGCCTAGTGAATGCGACCCAGCACTGTATTTCTGCATCTTTCCATGACCTTCTCCACCACTCCTTTACCCCGACTAGTCCTACCCAGAGTCTATACAGACGCGTGGTTTTTCGACATATTGCTCTCGATTTATTTTCTTTGCCCTGCATTTGTTTCTGTCAGTTATCGGAGAGCATATGCACATGTGTGTATCTAAATTCTTCCAACTAACACGCCACAAACGCCATTCTCTCATTGTTTTCACCCAAACAGCTTTTTTCAGTTTCCAGATGTCACTTTTTTCCCGCCTGTCTTCCTGTTGTACAAATCTGGCATGGGGACGTTTGCTCCAAATGAATGGATGGAGGGAAGCAACAGTCAACAAAACAAGCATTTGGCCGGCTACAGTCTGGTTAATCTGTTGAATGGGGAATAAGGGTGGGAATGATAGCGAAGGATTGTATGTTATTTTTATGGCAGGATTGTCATTGTGAATGAAGGTGAAAGGACATTTGAAATATTGATATTTTGGGCTTCAGCCATGAACCCTTTACCCCACCAGTGAAGTGAGCTGAAGCAAGATGGATTGCAAATATATGTATGTATTGTCTCTCCTGTTTCTCTCTCTCTCTCTCTCTCTTCTCTTCTCTCTTCTCTCTCTCTCTCCCTCTCTCTCTCTCATTTCTCCTCTCCAAAGTATCCTTTTCAATCTCTTTCTGTTTTTCTTGCATTACTGCTAGTCTCTCTCTCTGTATCTCTCTCTCTTCCCCCTCTCACTCTCTTACACCCTCTCTCCCCTTGGTTTGGTGCAATGCAGTGGCATTGGAGACACAACAGCTTTGGCATGCCAGGTCTTCTCTCTCTTTTTTCTTTTTTTTTCTTTCTCACTCTCTCTCTCTCACTTCACCCCTTCTCTGTCTGGCTCTCCCCCTTCTCTCTCTCTCTCTCTCCTCTCTCTTTCTCTCTCCATTCTCTCCCCCCTTTCTCTTTCTCCCTCCCTCTATTTTAATCCAAAGAGGAGTGTGCATTGAAAAACAGAAACAAGCTGTAACCTCCCAATTTACATATCAAAAAGCATGCACAAATTTAAAAATGGAACAAACTGGAATCCTTTGCCCTCATTCTGTTAGAAAGAGCTACATATTGCCATACACAGCTGTATAGTTTCAAAAGCCCCTCTTTTGAAACTGTTCACGAGGCAATCACCTCTCCCATTTACATTTTACATTTAGTCATTTAGCAGACGCTCTTATCCAGAGCGACTTACAGATAGTGCATTCATCTTAAAGATTGTTGGTAGACGACCACATATCACAGTCGTAGTAAGTAAAAATAAAAAATCCACAAAGAACTTATCAGCAAAGTTAGTGCTAGTAGGAAAAGACAAGTGTTTTATTTTCTATTTTTTGGGGGGGGTGGGGTAAGACTGACTGAGATGTCTTATTTAAGATACTCTTCGAAGAGGTAGGGTTTCAGACGTTTTCGGGAATATGGGCAGGGACTTTGTGTCCTAGCGTCAAGGGAAGCTGGTTCCACCACTGGGGTGCCAGGACAGAGAAGAGCTTTGACTGGGCTGAGCGGGAGCTGACCTCCTGTAGGGGTGGACGGCCAAGAAACCAGAGACAGCAGTGTGCTTCATTCTATAGCTAGAGGACTCTCCAGGGGTGATAAAATTACTTTTTGTCTTTATCTGTGTCTAGTACTGTCTTTTGCTAGCTAGGGCCATCTACTTTAAGTGCTACATGTCTTCCCAGTAGCCTACTTGGTGTGTGAACTGCTGACTGCTCATAACTTGCTGATGATTGTTGCCACATCAACCAGGACCAAGGGCAGGGCAATTTGTCACTTGTTTTAGTAATCAGTGGCTGTATTGGAAGGGGAGTGGTTTCTCCTCTCCTAGGCAATCAACATTTAGTACAGGGAGGTGTGCTCTCCACCTCTGCTAGGCAATTAGCAATTAGTGTTAGTACTTCAGTCTCCTCTGGTTTCTCAGCAGCAGCTGTAAGCGGTGGCGGTTGTGTCAGTGGAGGTCAGCAAAACTAAGACCGTTGCCAAAACAAAGACTGTTCTTCTGGTTTTTCTCCATTCTTTGCGGAAGGAAAGAAAGGAAGCTCCACACTCTCACTTGAATATCATACCTAGTTATTTTCTGATCTCATTTTGCTCTTTTGTAA
>NC_036838.1:15358486-15404972 GCF_002910315.2 Salvelinus sp. IW2-2015
AGTGTTTGGAGAAGGATCTTATTTGAGAGAAAAGATTGCATATTCGCGTGTATACAAGAATTATTTATACGATGCATGAATCACTTTGAGTTCATCTATTTCATGACGTGTTGTTTTCTTTCTATTCGGAATACGTTCCAGACATCATTAACTGACCGCGTGTAGTCAAACCCAGACAAAATAAATTAAGCAATTTAATGGTTGGTTCTTCTTGAGTCTTATTAGATGCAAAAGAAAAGCCCTAATAGTTTATCTCTCTTTTAGCTAATCGTTCTCATCTGTTGCGTCGGGCTCATTGCTTAAAACAGTTTTTTTTTGCTGTGGTTTTATTAATTTGGGTCTATCGCATTCCCAACTCTTCCAGATATGTTTGGAATATTTATTTTTGCTCAGAATAGAATAGGTCAACTTGTACTATGGGGATAGTAAAATTGACAGGCTATGTGCTTTGCTGATCTTAGGCCTCCTCATCTTGCTGGGGCTGACGAAAAGTAAATGTGGACAGTTCTTCCAATATCTTCAATATGCACCTTGGAATTGGATAAGAGAGGACGCATTTGCATCCCGATGTGTCTGTCTTTACTTGTGCCTGTGCCAAGACCCGATCACCATGTGAGTGAGAGGGGTTCGGCATGCAGCCGGGAGAAGGGAATTATAATTATTATATTACGTCCAAGGCAAAACGGCCACTGGCCGCTAAAGGCATACATTTTTTAGGGGCATTATGTCCATACAAAGGGGATGCAGCCGGGAAATTCGAGGCATTATAAAGTGCTTATCAAATTGTGAATGAGAGACTGATGAAGTGTGTACAGCCTGTGCAAAAAACAAAGCAGAGCTGATGCTTTCATGACACTTTTTCAAATCATCATTAGAGTTGCATATGCTGCCTTAGAATGTATTGAAAATAGAATGATATGCAAAACATATAGCCCAACATTTGTATCACAACTAAAGTTACATAAATAACTAAATTATGCATATAGGAGTAGCTATTTCTTTATTAACCGCTAAACACAGAATAACCGCATGTGCGCACTCCCTCAAATCTTTTGGAGGAAATAGATTTTCTATTTTATTCAGCTATGTTCAATTGTATTYTTCATACTATAAAATAATGCTACGGAATTCTACGCAAATATTGTCTGCTAAATGAACTATTGTAGCCAACAGCCATATGGCATAGCCAGATCAGGGCCTAACATAAGGACAACTCAGAGTATGCTATTCTGTTCTTCTGAAATAGACTACATTTTCTTCATATAACGTTTCTTTAGACCTGTCTAAMATAAATAATGGATTTATTGTGATGGTGTAGGCTATTTTACATGGATTTATTATACTTTTTAAATGTAGATGTTCCAAAGCTCTGCATCAGTGGCTTGTAGGATATGCTTGGAARCCAGSATATGCTAAATGTGTTTATGTTAATTGACGTTAAATTACCGTGAGACCRGCAGTTATTTGCTTGACAATCACCGGCTSAGAGAATTTCATGACCGCTATAACTTTAGTCATGAGTGCATTCAGATGCGTGGTCCGCTGCATGGGTTAACTGAGAGGTAGTCAGCCAGCATTGTAAAGTATGAGCAGAAAGCATCTGAAACATTTGTAGTTTCTGTAGTTAGTCCACCTGCCTCATTTATGTTCAGGGGGGAGGTGGCAGGTGGGTGTAAGGTTACACGATTTAAAGAAATGGCCTGTGTGTCCCTGTAGGGCTGCCTCTTCCACAGCCCACTTCCCTCCACCTCTACCAGGAGCTTGATCAGTGTGCACGGTCCAGGGTTTACACGTCCTCCATCACCATTACTACAGATGCCCTGTTGCTATCGCAATGTCAAAAGGTGACTGCCGTTTTTGTCTTYTTTTCTTTCTGCTTAAGATGCCTAAACGTACATCTTTTAGAGGTCAGGTTTGAACTCCTACAACTACTAGTAGGCATACTACTACACATACTCATGGCAATGTTTTCGGTACATGTATGGATCTGTAGAGAATATTGTCACGTAAGGTATAGCGTATGTTTTTTTATATACCGTCATATGACATTTGGGCTATATTGCCGAACCCAACTACGAATGCTACAACTACTACTACTACACTAAATACTGTATTTGAATGGGTTGATAGCAAACACTGTGTAATACCCCATAATATAAATTCACAATGAATTAAATCATCCTCCCCAGTCCACATCCACCTGCAGTGCATGATGGCAGATTAAGACTGYGGCCCCTCCTCTACTGTAAACTTCAATCCATCAGTGTCTGCCTGCTCTGCTGTACCCAGTGTGGCATACAGCACCACCCCCCAGTTTTTCTACCATTTGTGCCTAGTGAATGCGACCCAGCACTGTATTTCTGCATCTTTCCATGACCTTCTCCACCACTCCTTTACCCCTGACAAACACCTAGTCCTACCCAGAGTCTATACAGACGCGTGGTTCTTTTCGACATATTGCTCTCGATTTATTTTCTTTGCCCTGCATTTGTTTCTGTCAGTTATCGGAGAGCRTATGCACATGTGTGTATCTAAATTCTTCCAACTAACACGCCACAAACGCCATTCTCCATCATTGTTTTCACCCCAAACAGCTTTTTTCAGTTTCCAGATGTCACTTTTTTCCCGCCTGTCTTCCTGTTGTACAAATCTGGCATGGGGACCGTTTGCTCCAAAATGAATGGATGGAGGGAAGCAACAGTCAACAAACAAGCATTTGGCCGGCTACAGTCTGGTTAATCTGTTGAATGGGGAATAATGGGTGGGAATGATAGCGAAGGATTGTATGTTATTTTTATGGCAGGATTGTCATTGTGAATGAAGGTGAAAGGACATTTGAAATATTGATATTTTGGGCTTCAGCCATGAACCCTTTACCCCCACCAGTGAAGTGAGCTGAAGCAAGATGGATTGCAAATATATGTATGTATGTCTCTCCTGTTTCTCTCTCTCTCTCTCTCTCTCTCCTCTCTCTCTCTCTCTCTCTCCTCTCTCTCTTCTCTCACTTTCTCCTCTCCAAAGTATCCTTTTAATCTCTTTCTGTTTCTCTTGCATTACTGCTAGTCTCTCTCTCTGTATCTCTCCTCTCTTCCCCCTCTCACTCTCTTACACCCTCTCTCCCCTTGGTTTTGGTGCAATGCAGTGGCATTGGAGACACAACAGCTTTGGCATGCCAGGTCTCTCTCTCTCTTTTTCTTTTTTTTTCTTTCTCACTCTCTCTCTCTCACTTCACCCCTTCTCTGTCTGGCTCTCCCCCTTCTCTCTCTCTCTCTCTCTCTCTCTCTTTCTCTCTCCATTCTCTCCCCCCTTTCTCTTTCTCCCTCCTCTATTTTAATCCAAAGAGGAGTGTGCATTGAAAAACAGAAACAAGCTGTAACCTCCCAATTTACATATCAAAAAGCATGCACAAGATTTAAAAATGGAACAAACTGGAATCCTTTGCCCTCATTCTGTTAGAAAGAGCTACATATTGCCATACACAGCTGTATAGTTTCAAAAGCCCCTCTTTTGAAACTGTTCACGAGGCAATCACCTCTCCCATTTACATTTTACATTTAGTCATTTAGCAGACGCTCTTATCCAGAGCGACTTACAGATAGTGCATTCATCTTAAAGATTGCTTGGTAGACGACCACATATCACAGTCGTAGTAAGTAAAAAATTTAAAAATCCACAAAGAACTTATCAGCAAAGTTAGTGCTAGTAGGAAAAGACAAGTGTTTTATTTTTTCTATTTTTTGGGGGGGGTGGGGGTAAGACTGACTGAGATGTCTTATTTAAGATACTCTTCGAAGAGGTAGGGTTTCAGACGTTTTCGGGAATATGGGCAGGGACTTTGTGTCCTAGCGTCAAGGGGAAGCTGGTTCCACCACTGGGGTGCCAGGACAGAGAAGAGCTTTGACTGGGCTGAGCGGGAGCTGACCTCCTGTAGGGGTGGGACGGCCAAGAAACCAGAGACAGCAGTGTGCTTYATTCTATAGCTAGAGGACTCTCCAGGGGTGATAAATATACTTTTTGTCTTTATCTGTTGTCTAGTACTGTCTTTTTGCTAGCTAGGGCCATCTACTTTAAGTGCTACATGTCTTCCCAGTAGCCTACTTGGTGTGTGAACTGCTGACTGCTCATAACTTGCTGATGATTGTTGCCACATCAACCAGGACCAAGGGGCAGGGCAATTTGTCACTTGTTTTAGTAATCAGTGGCTGTATTGGAAGGGGAGTGGTTTCTCCTCTCCTRGGCAATCAACATTTAGTACAGGGAGGTGTGCTCTCCACCTCTGCTAGGCAATTAGCAATTAGTGTTAGTACTTCAGTCTCCTCTGGTTTCTCAGCAGCAGCTGTAAGCGGTGGCGGTTGTGTCAGTGGAGGTCAGCAAAACTAAGACCGTTGCCAAAACAAAGACTGTTCTTCTGGGTTTTTCTCCATTCTTTGCGGAAGGAAAGAAAGGAAGGCTCCACACTCTCACTTGAATATCATACCTAGTTATTTTCTGATCTCATTTTGCTCTTTTGTARCTTTGGCAACTTAACTCAGCAAAAAAGGAAACGTCCTCTCACTGTCAACTGCGTTTATTTTCAGCAAACTTAACATGTGTAAATATTTGTATGAACATAACAAGATTCAGCAACTGAGACATAAACTGAACAAGTTCCACAGACATGTGACTAACAGAAATTGAATAATGTGTCCCAGAACAAAGGGGGGGTCAAAATCAAAAGTAACAGTCAGTATCTGGTGTGGCCACTAGCTGCATTAAGTACTGCAGTGCATCTCCTCCTCATGGAGTGCACCAGATTTGCCAGTTCTTGCTGTGAGATGTTACTACCACTCTTCCATCAAGGCACCTGCAAGTTCCCAGACATTTCTGGGGGGAATGGYCCTAGGCCTCACCCTCCGATCCAACAGGTCCCAGAMGTGCTCAATGGGATTGAGGTCCGGGCTCTTCACTGGCCATGGCAGAACACTGACATTCCTGTCTTGCAGGAAATCACAAACAGAACGAGCAGTATGGCTGGTGGCATTGTCATGTTGGAGGGTCATGTCAGGATGAGCCTGCAGAAGGGTACCACATGAGGGAGGAGGATGTCTTCCCTGTAATGCACAGCGGTGAGRTTGCCTGCAATGACAAGCTCAGTCCGATGATGCTGTGACACACCACCCCAGACCATGACCCTCCACCTCCAAATCGATCCCGCTCCAGAGTACACGCCTCGGTGTAACGCTCATTCCTTCGACGATAAACGCGAATCCGACCATCACCCCYGGTGAGACAAAACCGYGACTCGTCAGTGAAGAGCACTTTTTGCCAGTCCTGTCTGGTCCAGTGAATGTGGGTTTGTCTCATAGGTGACTTTGCTGCCGGTGATGTCTGGTGAGGACCTGCCTTACAACAGGCCTACAAGCCCTCAGTCCAGCCTCTCTCAGCCTATTGCAGACAGTCTGAGCACTGATGGAGGGATAGTGTGTTCCTGGTRTAACTCGGGCAAATGTTGTTGCCATCCTGTACCTGTCCTGCAGGTGTGATGTTCGGATGTACCGATCCTGTGCAGGTGTTACACRTGGTCTGCCACTGCGAGGACGATCGACTRTCCGTCYTGTCTCCCTGTAGCGCTTTGCAATAACGGACATTGCAATTTATTGCCCTGGCCACATCTGCAGTCCTCATGCCTCCTTGCAGCATGCTTAAGGCATGTTCAMGCATATGAGCAGGGACCCTGGGCATCTTTCTTTTGGAGTTTTCAGAGTCAGTAGAAAGGTCTCTTTAGTGTCCTAAGTTTTCATAACTGTAACCTTAATTGCCTACCGTCTGTAAACTATTAGTGTCTTAATGACCTTTCCACAGGTGCATGTTCATACATTTTTTATGGTTCATTGAACAAACATGGGAAAYGGTGTTTAACCTCTCTAGGGTATGTGGGACGGTGGCGTCTCACCTCGTCAACAGCCAGTGAAACTGCAGGGCGCCAAATTCAAAACAACAGAAATCCCATAATTARAATTCCTCAAACATACATGTACTTTATGTTTATGACAGAAATAGTCATCATAAATGTTGATGAAAATACAAGTGTTACACATTGAATTTTAGATCCACTTCTCCTTAATGCAACTGCTGTGTCAGATTTCAATTTTTTTTTACGGAAAAGCATCCCAGTTCCACAATAAATGTTTGTTTTGTTCGATAATGTCCATCATTTATGTCCAAATACCTCCTTGTTGTTCGTGCGTTCAGTACACAATCTAAACTCACGACGCGCGTGCAAGTCCAGCGGAAAGTACGGACGAAAAGTCCAAAAAGTTCCGTTACAATCCGTAGAAACATGTCAAACGATGTATAGAATCAATCTTTAGGATAACATAAATCTTCAATAATGTTCCAACCGGAGAATTCCTTTGTCTTCAGAAATGCGATGGAACGCAGCTAACTCTCACATGAACRCGCATGGTCAGCTCGTGGCACTCTGGGAGAGACCTTACTCAATCTCCTCTCATTCGCCCCCCACTTCACAGTAGAAGCATCAAACAAGGTTCTAAAGACTGTTGACATCTAGTGGAAGCCTTAGGAAGTGCACCATGACCCCATTTCCACTGTATCTTGGATAAGCAAAGAGTTGAAAACCTACAAACCTCAGATTTCCCACTTCCTGGTTGGATTTTGTCTCAGGTTTTTGCCTGCCATATGAGTTCTGTTATACTCACAGACATCATTCAAACAGGTTTAGAAACTTCAGWGTGTTTTCTATCCAAATCTACTAATAATATGCATATCCTAGGATCTGGGCCTGAGCMGCRGGCAGTTTACTCTGGGCACGCTTTTCATCCGGACGTGAAAATACTGCCCCCTACCCTAAAGAAGTTAAACCCTTTACAATGAAGCTCTGTGAAGTTATTTAGATTTTTACAAATTATCTTTGAAAGACAGGGTCCTGATAAAGGGACATTTCTTTTTTTGCTGAGTTTGTGTGTGTGTTTTCTATACCTGTTCGCTCCTCTCCCTGTAGGCTTTACAGGCACTCCCCACCCCATGACTGCAACCCTTCAAATTTAGTGTACCCTGATCGTACAACCCATGTGGAATTCCGGGTCTCTGGCAGTGTTTGGAACTGCCAATCTGCAGTCAAGAACCCCAAGTTCATCTGAGCCTATGCTTCCCTTCAAACCATTGACTTTTTGGACYTGACAGAGACATGGATCACCCCAGAGAACACTGATAATCCAGCTGCTCTCTCTTCATCTGACTACGTTTTCTCTCATAGTCCAAGAGCATCTGTATAAGGGGGGGGCACAAGGCGTGACCCAGATGCAGACACATGAGGCAGATGGTTAGAGTCCAAGATGTTTATTAACAATCCAAAAGGGGTAGGCAAGAGAATGRTCGTGGACAGGCAAAATGTCAAAACCAGTTTTGAGTTCCAGAGGTACAGAATGSCAGGCAGGCTCGAGGTCAGGGCAAGCAGAATGGTCAGGCAGGCGGGAATGGAGTCCAGAAAAACAGGCAAAAGTCAAAACTGGGAGGACTAGCAAAATAGAAGAGAAAWRCAGGAGCACGGGAAAAACAYGCTGGTTAACTTGAACATAAAAGACAAACTGGCACAGAGAGACAGGAAACACAGGGATAAATACACCAGGGAAAATAAGTGACACCTGGAAGGGGTGGAGACAATCACATGGACAGGTGAAACAGATCAGGGCGTGACAATCTGGTCGCCTCGGTGGTGGCACAGGGCTACTCATTTCTTCTAACTGGAGATTTTCTCTTTTTTCCCTCTCTCATCTGTCCATCTCCTCATTTGGATTCCATGCTGTCACTGTCACTTGTCCACTCAAGCTTAACATTGTTGTCATCTATCGCCTACCAGGTGCCCTTGGAGAGTGCCTCAATGAGCTTGACACCATGATAAGCTCATTTCCTGATGGCTCACTGCTCTTCGTACTTGGCGACTTCAAGCTTCCGACGTCTGCCTTCGATTCATTTCTCTCCAACTCTCTCTTTCCCCTCCTTGCCTCTTTTGATCTCACCCTTTCCCAATCCCCTCCAACTCATAAGGCAGGCAATAYGCTTGACCTCATCTTAACTAGAGGCTATTCGCCTGCTAATCTCAATGCAACCCCCCTCCAGGTCTCTGATCACTACTTTGTTTCCTTTTCCGTCTCCCTTTCCTCCAACCCTAACCACTCAGCCCCTACCCAAGATGGTCATGCAACATCGCAATCTTCAATCTCTCTTCCACTACTCTCTCCTCTTCTATCCTATCATCTCTCCCTTCCGCTAAATCCTTATCCCTCCTGTCTCCTGATTCTGCCTCTTCGACCCTACTCTCCTCCACTTCCGCATCCTATAACGTGCACTGTCCCCTTTCCTCCCGGCTCGGCCCTCCCTTCCTGCTCCGTGGCTGGGTGACTCATTGCGAGCTTACAGAACAGGGCTGCGGGCAGCTGAGCAAAAATGGAGGAAAACTAAACTTCCTGAGGACCTATAATCCTTTCACTCCCTCTTCTATACCTTCTCTTCCTCTCTATCCGCTGCTAATGCAACTTTAAAAAAATCTAATTTAAATTTAAAACCCTAGGAAACTCTTTTCCACCATCTGCCCCCTCCTTAATTTTCCACCTCCTCCCTCTCTGCAGACGACTTTCTCARCCACTTTGAAAAGAATGTTGATGACATTTGCTCCTCATTCACTCAGCCTATTGAGTTCACTGGTCCCACTCACACAGAGCTACCCTACGACCTCTTTCTCCCCTCACTCTCCAGATTAAATTCTGCGACTGGACGCCCAACAACCTGCCCRCTCGACCCCATTCCCTTYTCCATACCATTTCTGGAGAGCTTCTCTCATTCCTCAATTCCCTCATCAACTCATCCATGACCACTGGCTGCGTCCCCTCTGACTTCAAAATGGCTCAAGTCGCTTTCCTCCTCCTGAAGAAACCAATACTCTACTTCATCTGACTTTACATTCTTTTTTACTTTTATCCCTTTCTTTTCTTTCCAAAAYACTTGAGCATACGGTCCCTGATCAACTCTCGTTATCTCTCCCAGAACGATCTTCTTGACCCTAAACAGTCAGGCTTCAAGACGGGTCACTCAACCGAGACTGCTCTTCTCTGTCTCAGGAGGCTCTCCACACTGCCAAAGCTGACTCTCTCTCCTCTGTCCTCATCATAGATCTATCTGCTGCCCTCTCCACCCTCTCAGGGCTGGGGGTCTCATTCTCTGCACACTCTTGGATTGCATCCTATCTGGCAGGCCGCTCCTACCAGGTGATGTGGAGAGGACCAYGTACTCTCACTACTGGTTTCCCCCAGGGGTCAGTTATAGGCCCTCTCCTCTTCTCTCTATACACCAAGTGACTTGGCTCTGACAAATCATCACATGTTCTCTCCTATCATTGCAATGCTGATGATGATCAACTACTTTTCTCCTTCCCCCCTTCTGACACCCAGGCAGTGACACGCATCTCTGCGTGTCTGCTCTTACTCCCAGAGAAGGCCCATCCGCTCAAAGACCTCTCCATCATGGTTGAAAACTCAACAGTGTCACCCTCCCAGAGCGCAAAGAACCTTTGCGTGATCCTGGATAACACCCTGTCGTTCTCTGTGAACCTCAAATCAGTGACTCGCTCCTGCAGGTTTATTCTCTACAACATCCATAGAGTATGACCCTACCTCACACAGGAAACGGCACAGGTTCTAATCCAGGCACTTGTCCTATCCTGTCTGGACTACTGTAACTCGCTGTTTGCTTGGCTCCACGCTTGTGGAATCAAACCCCTGCAACTTATTCGGAACACTGCTGCCCACCTGGTTTTCAACCATCTCAAGTTCTCCCATGTCACCCCACTCCTCCGCACACTCCACTGGCTTCCAGTCGAAGCTTGCATCCACTACAAGACCATAGTGCTTGCCTACAGAGCAACAAGAGGAGCTGCCCCTCACTACCTTCAGGCTATTCTCAAACCCTACACCACATCTCGAGCACTCCGTTCTGCCACCTCTGGTCTCTTGGCCCTCCCACCCGTATGGGAGGTTAGCTTCCGCTCAACCCAGTCCAAGCTCTTCTCTATCTTGGCACCCCAACGGTGGAACCAGCTTCCCCCTGAAGCTAGGAAAGCAGAATCCCTGCCCATCTTCCGAAAACACCTGAAACCGTACCTCTTCAAAGAGTATCTTAAATATTGCTGAACTAACACTTGTACTTGATAGAAAGGGGCTTTAGCATCAGATACAGAGAAGCTCGAGAGGAGAGAGTGGAAGGATGATTGGTCGTCCGGAGCCATTGGACACAAAACCAGAGGTACCAATCTGATATTTTGATTGCACTAAACAGTTCAATTAATCCTAGTAATATCTAGAGCAGGGCTCTCCAACCCTGTTCCTGGAGAGTTACTCTCCTATAGGTTTTCAATCCAACCCCTGTTGTAACTAACYTGATTCAGTTTATCAACCAGCTAAATATTAGAATCCGGTGCGCTAGAATAGGGTTTGAGTGTGAACCTACAGGACAGTTGTTCTCCAGGAACAGGGATGGAGAGCCCTGACCTAAAGACAAAACTAATTTGGTACATCGTACTTCTGAGCAGTTCTTCAAAAGTCCTGCTGCTGTAGCTTTGTTTCTTGAGGCATTATTGCACGCATCGCCCAGCATGAATCCCACCCTATAATAATCCCAGCTATTTTCACCCAACACTCCCAMTCATCAAAATCCAAAGGTACAGCCTCCGATTTAGTATTCCGTGCATGGCGTTACRTAATGCCTTTGTCTGTCAAGCTTGATCACTAGCCAGGCACAAACATAGTTTATTAATGAAAGGAATGGCATAAGAGAGAGGGGTGACTCCTTGGGCACAGTGCACACAATAGGGACTAGGCAGGGAGGCATGGAGACACGGCAGCCCACCCCTGTTGAGGTTTTTACCAAGMCATGCAAAAAAAAAGAGTATGAATTTCATTCAGACACTTATGATCAAAATGGCCCATTTGCCGTACCAAGACTATTCAGCCTCTATGTAGGTGTGTGTCAGAGGGAAAAGAGTCGGAGAGATAGAATGTGTGGGGCTTGTCCTTTGGTATCATTCCAGATTGACTAAGCACAATCGTCAGGCTCTGTTTTGTGTGCCCCTCTAATTGAATTGTGGCCAGACCAATTGAACGCCGGAGCTGCCTCCATTGAATTTAAAAGTGTAGGTGAATGTGTTTATCACATTTCTGCCCACGTTAAGATACACCTCTATATCAGGTTGTGTGAAAGGAAGGCCCAGAAAATCGTTAATGACTCCAGCCAGCCAAGCCATAGACTGTTCTCTATGCTTTCCGCATAGCAAGCGGTACCGCTGCATCAAGTCTGACACCAACAGGCTCCTGAACAGAGTATATCCCCAAGCCATAAGACTGCTAAATAGCTAACAAAATGGCTACACAGACTATTTGAGTTGACCTTTAGTATATATAYGGTACCAGTCAAAAGTTTGGACACACTTACTCATTCAAGGGTTTTTCTTTATTTTTACATTGTAGAATAATAGGGAAGACATCAAAACTATGAAATAACACCCATGGAATCATGTAGTAACCCAAATAGCCACCCTTTGCCTWGATGACAGCACTCTTGACATTCTCTCAACCAGTTTCATGAGGTAGTTCCCTGGAATGCATTTCAATTAACAGGTGTGCCTTGTTAAAAGTTAATTTGTGGAATTTCTTTCCTGCTTAATGCGTTTGAGCCAATCAGTTGTGTTGTGAGGTAGGGGTGGTATACAGACGATAGCCCTATTTGGTAAAAGACCAAGTCCATATTATGGCAAGAACACCTCAGATAAGCAAAGACAAAAGACAGGCCATCATAACTTTAAGACATGAAGGTCAGTCAATGTGGAAAATGTCTTYAAGTGCAGTCGCAAAACCCATCAAGCTCTATGATGAAACTGGCTCTCATGAGGACCGCCACAGGAAAGGAAGACCCACAGTTACCTCTGTTGCAGAGGATAAGTTCATTAGAGTTACCAGCCTCAGAATTTGCAGCCCAAATAAATGCTTCACATAGTTCAAGTAACAGACACATCTCAACATCAACTTTTCAGAGGAGACTGCGTGAATCAGGCCTTCATGGTTAAATTGCTGCAAAGAAACCACTACTAAAGGACACCAATAAGAAGAACAGCCTTGCTTGGGCCAAGAAACACGAGCAATGGACATTTWACCAGTGGAAATCTGTCCTTTTGGTCTGATAAGTCCACATTTTCAACAGGACAATGACCTAAAACACACTTCCAGGCTGTGTAAGGGCYATTTGACCAAGAAAGAGAGTGATGGAGTGCTGCCTCCACAATCACCTGACCTCAAACCAATTGAGATGGTTTGGGATGAGTTGGACCGCAGAGTGAAGGAAAAGCACCCAACAAGTGTTCAGCATATGTGGGAACTCCTACAAGACTGTTGGAAAAGCATTCSTCAWGAAGCTGGTTGAGAGAATGCTAAAAGCTGTCATCAAGCCAAAGGGTGGCTACTTTGAAGAATCTCAAATATAAAATATATTTTGAGTTTTTAACACTTTTTTTGGTTACTACATGATTCTATATGTGTTATTTTACAGTGTTGATGTCTTAACTATTATTCTACAATGTAGAAAATAGTAAAAATAAAGATAAACCCTTGAATGAGTAGGTGTCCAAACGTTTGACTGGTGCTGTAAATATTTTGTTGCACTGTCTATGCGCACTCACAGGACTCTACATACACACACACTTCATTTGCTGCACACACACACTTCATTTGTTCACACACATTTATAGTGACTACAAACACACACACACCCTCACATACAATCATTATATACGCTGCTGTTACTCTGTTTATCATATATCCTGATGCCTAATCACCTTACCCCTATACATATCTGCCTCTATCCCTCCCGTATCTCTGCATATTGTAAATATGGTATTGGAACTCACTCTTTATATAGCTTACTTACTTCTCGTGTTATTCTTATTTTTCTACCTTATGTTATTTTTAGCACCACCTTTATATTGATTACTGCATTGTTCAGTTTAGAGCTTGCAAGAAAGGCATTTCACTGTACTTGTGCACGTGACATTAAAACTGGAAACTTGAAACCTCCGCACGGCACACTCCCGGGGTAGTTTGGTCCTGGAAATATCAATATGACGTAAAGAAAGGAGCATATGCCATGAGGTTAAGGTCAGTGCCTTTGTTGCAGCTGAAATAGTATGATGTATGTCAAATATTTCAAGTGCCCTCAAATTAGTTTGCACAAATTTGCAAAAAAGGGACAGGTGGGCGGGGTTTGCATTTTGGGGATTATTCCATTGGTTCCATTATGCAATGCAAGCTAAATCAAGCCAGACCTGGGTTCCAAATAGTGTTTGTTTCCTTTCAGAATACTTTTGAGTGTTTGATTGAGGCAACCTCACTCTTGGGACTGTTCTATTGGTTCCATTGCACTAGGAAAGGTCAAAACAGCAGAGCTAAAGTATTTGAAAGAAAGCAAATAATATTTGAGCCCAGGTCTGAATCAAGCGCATCCAAATTATTTGAAAGAAAGCAATACTGTTTTGTCCCGGGTCTACAGGAAATTCTCCTGTATCCCTACATTTACAGTAGCTGAATTCCCTCTTTGTCACTGATTTAAAGTGTGGGAGAGGTGGATAATGATTCATCAGCAATCAACATCTTGCAAAAAGCAGTCTGTCTCATAGGGCACCAGTGCTTCACCTAGCTTACGCTTCACCTAGCCTCCCGTGTGTGGGATTGCTGTACGTCAGAATATAACATTTTATTATTTGTGTCTAAGTGTGAATCAAATGGCGAACCGAACGGTACTAAAAACAAAGATGATATTAGAGAATATTACAGACTATTTTAGCATCCCATGTGATTAAAAAAATGCAACGTGTCAAAGGAAAGTCAAATGACACAAATACTGTCTTCTGGTTCGTTATGTCGGGGTGCTTCATATAGGCCTAGTTCTTGCATAACAGAAGCATAGCAATACCATTTTACCCTGGTGCAAGCTTCCTGTCAACAACTGAAATTGCCGGCTGTATTTATCTCTCCATCAAGCAAATAAAGAAATTAATGAGTGAAGGATTAATTGGTGAGGCTAATTAGCATACTGGAAACTTGCATCTCCCTGACTCGGTCAATAGTCTCGCACCCTTTAGACAATTTCAGCTACTTTTCCCCTGTGGAAGCTTATTAATAAGAAGCTTAATCACTCGCTATAGATTGATTTGGAATTCCCCAATGATACATGCATGCTATGATGGTCATGCTTGTAATCCTGTTGGGTAAATATGATTAACTGTGAAAGCAGAGTTGGACAACACTGTGTTAACTTTGACAGAATGTCCCAAATGGCCTCAGTAATCTAAGGGAGTGGTATTCAATCTGTCCACTATTATGGTTTTTCATACGTGTGGGCTCGGGCGTTATTCAATCACAGCCTGTATTTGGAAGTTTCTCAATCCAATCAAAATGACATWATTTTTTCGGCTGCAAGCATGCCAAATTGAATAAAATGTTATTTGTCACRTGCTTCGTAAACAGCAGGTGTCGACTAATAGTGAAATCCTTACTTAMGGGCCCTTTCCAACAATGCAGAGAGAAAATAAGAATAATACAAAGATATCACAAGGAATGAATACACATCGAGTAATGATAACTTGGCTATATACAGGTGTACAGGGTACTAGTACCAAGTCGATGTGCAGGGTAATTGAGGTAGATATATACAGTGCATTCGGGAAAGTATTCCGAACCCTTGACTCTTGCCACATTTTGTTACGTTACAGCCTTATTCTAAAATGGATAAAAAATATATACACTACAATCACTATTGTGAGGTATCACAATCTCTTTCAATAATGGCAGGAAWGGAGGAGGTCTTTATTCCAGTGAGATTGCTAAAGCAAACACCGCCATGTTTAGTTTTGCCCAACCTAGGTCGAGGCACAGACATGGTCTCAATGGGGATAGCTGAGCTGACTACACTGACTGTGCTAGTGGCAGACTCCACTAAGCTGGCAGGCTAACAGCCTGCTGCCTGGCCTGCACCCTATCTCATTGTGGAGCTAGRGGAGTTAGAGTCCTGTCAATGTTCGTAGATAAGATGAGAGCACCAATCCAGCTAGGATGGAGTCCGTCACTCCTCAACAGGTAAGGCTTGGTTCTGTTTGTGGTTGAGTCCCAGAAAGAGGGCTAATTATCTACAAATTCTATCTTTTGGGAGGGGCAGAAAACAGTTTTCAACCAGCGATTGAGTTGTGAGACTCTGCTGTAGAGCTCATCACTCCCCCTAACTGGGAGGGGGCCAGAGACAATTACTCGATGCCGACACATCTTTCTAGCTAATTTACACGCTGAAGCTATGTTGCGCTTGGTGACCTCTGACAGTTTCATCCTAACATCGTTGGTCCCGACGTGGATAACAATATCCCTATACTCTCTACACTCGCCAGTTTTAGCTTTAGCCAGCACCATCTTCAGATTAGCCTTAACGTCGGTAGCCCTGCTCCCTGGTAAACAGTGTATGATAGCTGGATGATTCTTTTTAAGTCTAATATTGCGGGTAATGGAGTCGCCAATGACTAGGGTTTTCAATTTGTCAGAGCTAATGGTGGGAGGCTTYGGCGTCTCAGACTCTGTAACGGGAGGAGTAGAGACCAGAGAAGGCTCGGCCTCTGACTCCGACTCGCTGCTTAATGGGGAGAAACGGTTGAAAGTTTCTATCAGCTGAATGAGCGACACCGGTTGAGCATTCCTACAGCATTTCCTTCCAGAAGCCATGAGAAAGTTGTCCGGCCGCGGGGACTGCGAGGGGATTTATACTACTATCTGTACTTACTGGTGGCATAGACGCTATTTCATCATTTTTTTATTTTATTTTATTTTTTAAAATTGTATCCCCTTTTCTCCCCAATTTTCGTGGTATCCAATCGCTAGTAATTACTATCTTGTCTCATCGCTACAACTCCCGTACGGGCTCGGGAGAGACGAAGGTCGAAAGCCATGCGTCCTCCGAAGCACAACCCAACCAAGCCGCACTGCTTCCTAACACAGCGCGCCTCGAACCCGGAAGCCAGCCGCACCAATGTGTCGGAGGAAACACCGTGCACCYGCCCCCCAAGGTTAGCGCGCACTGCGCCCGGCCCGCCACAGGAGTCGCTGGAGCGCGATGAGACAAGGATATCCCTACCGGCCAAACCCTCCCTAACCCGGACGACGCTAGGCCAATTGTGCGTCGCCCCACGGACCTCCCGGTCGCGGCCGGCTGCGACAGAGCCTGGGCGCGAACCCAGAGACTCTGGTGGCGCAGCTTTCACTGCGATGCAGTGCTCTAGACCACTGCGCCACCCGGGAGGCCCTTATTTCATCCTTTTCTACACTTAAATTACCCTTGCCTAACGATTGCGTTTGAAGCTGGGCTTGCAGCACATCTATCCTCGCCGTAAGCCGATCGTTCTCCTGTATATTATGAGTACAGCGACTGCAATTAGAAGGCATCATGTTAATGTTACTACTTAGCTTCGGCTGGTGGAGTTCTTGACGAACCATATCCAGATAAAGCGTCCGGAGTGAAAAAGTGGAATGAAAAAAGTCGAGCGAGGGAAAAACAAAAAATATAAACGGTAATTACAAAGTAAAAACCGTGAAGTTGACAGGTAGCAAAGTAAGGTTAGCAACAAAACGCACAGCAACACGTAAACAAGTCTACAAGTTGTGACCGGAAATGACGAAGAAATAACAAGCTCTCTCATCCATTTATTTGCAGTTGATACAGTCTTATACTCAGCTGGCCCCTCCCTGGATTTTGTGTTAAATGCTCTACAACAAAGCTTTCTTAGTTTCTCTACCCTTAACCTTGTCCTGAACACCGCCAAAACAAAGGTCATGTGGTTTGGTAAGAAGAATGCACCTCTCCCCACAGGTGCGATCTCTGAGGGTTTAGAGCTTGAGGTAGTCACCTCATAAAGTACTTGGGAGTACGGCTAGACAGTACACTGTCCTTCTCTCAGCACATATCAAAGTTGCAGGCTAAAGTTAAATCTAGACTTGGTCGCTCCTCTTTCACCCGAGCTGCCAAAATAACCCTAATTCAGATGACCATCCTACCCGTGCTAGATTACGGAGACATAATTTATAGATCGGCAGGTAAGGGTGCTCTCGAGCGGCTATGTTCTTTACCATTCGGCCATCAGATTTTCCACCAATGCTCCTTATAGGACTTATCACTGCACTCTATACTCCTCTGTAAACTGGTTATCTCTGCATATCCGTCGCAAGGCCCACTGGTTGATGCTTATTTATAAAACCCTCTTATGCCTCACTCCCCCCTATCTGAGATATCTACTGCAGCCCTCATCCTCCACAAACAACACCCGTTCTACCAGTCACATTCTGTTAAAGGTCCCCAAAGCACACACATCCCTGGGTCGCTCGTCTTTTCAGTTCGCTGCAGCTAGCGACAGGAACGAGCTGCAACAAACACTCAAACTGGACAGTTTTATCTCAGCCTCTTCATTCAAAGACTCGATCATGGACACTCTTACTGACAGTTGTGGCTGCTTTGCGTGATGTATTGTTGTCGCTACCTGTTTGCCCTTTGTGCTGTTGTCTGTGCCAATAATGTTTCTACCATGTTTTKTGCTGCTACCATGTTGTGTTGCTACCAAGTTGTTGTCACGTTGTGTTGCTTCCATGCTGTGTTGTCTTGTGTTGCTGCCTTGCTATGTTGTTGTCTTAGGTCTCTCTTTATGTAGTTTTGTGTTGTCTCTCTTGTCGTGATGTGTGTTTTGTCCTATATTTATATTTATTTTTATTTTTAATCCCAGMCCYCATCCCCGCAGGAGGCCTTTTGCCTTTTGGTAGGACGTCATTGTAAATAAGAATTTGTTCTTAACTGACTTGCCTAGTTAAATAAAGGTTAAATAAAAAAAATWAAACATCTGCCAAAGGGAGGGTGAGGAAGAGCCTTGTATACGTTTTGCATTTTGAATGTGCATTTTCTTATGGCCCTATACAGCTCATTGAGTGCGGTCTTAGTGCCAGCATCAGTTTGGAGTGGTAAATAGACAGCTACAAAACATATTGATAAAAATGATCTTAGTAAATAGTATGGTCTGCARCTTTTTATTAGGTATTTTACCTCAGGCAAGCAAAAACTAGAGACTTCCTTAACATTAGAGATGTTAAGAATGCTCACCAGCTGCTGTTAACAAACACACACCCCTCCCCCACTACCTTTACCCGACSCTGCCATCTTGTCTAGATGCATGTAGAAACATGTGCATTAGGACTTGTGTAATCCAGAAGAATATTTGTAGTATATGTGAAACTATTGGATATTAAACACTCTTTGTCATGGGCAGCGCTAGGCACATTTTACTTTTGCTTTACCTTTCAATTAAAGCTGCAATATGTAACTTTTGGTGTTTTTATATGTTGAAAAGCTCCAATAACTCGCTAGAGGTCAACTTGCTAGTGATGCAACAGTAACACTAGTGCGCCTCTAGCCTGCCTGAGAACTGCTGTATACACTGGTATTCATTTTCCCAGTCGGGTCTGATTTTACCATCCAGATTTTGTGACGTGCACAATGAGTGATGTATTTTCCGTCAGTGAGGAGGCGGTTTGATAGCTACCTAGGCCAACACTTAGCAGAAATTGCTACAGACATGGCAGACGTGAGGGCAAAACGACCTGACCCCGCAGCAACTACTCCTCCATCTATGCAAAAGAAACAGAGCAATTTGGAAAGCAGACAAACAAAAAGGGAACGCGATAGAGCCCGGGCTGGACAATAGGGTAGGCTGGACAATAGAACGAGTCAAAATTCACCCGAGGCTGAAAATGGCAAAAGAACGTTGGCTAAGCTGGAACACTTGCGCGACGCCATAGCAAATGAATGGAATGGAACGTTCGCAGAGGTTGTTTTGAYTGGAGTGATGCTTAGAATTCCATTTTGCCTAAATGGCACCAAAAAAATGTATCCCTTTTTATTTTACCACTACAATCTGTTCTTAGGACGAAACTGAAAAATAACAACTTGTGTAGAAAGTTAACATCCGCACCTCGATGGTGCCAAGTCTGCATAACAAGGTATGAAAGAGTATGAAAAAAATTGTAACTTCTGACTATTTCTGGTCTAGCGTTTGAGAGAGGGGATTCTCATGATTAAAATGGTGTCCGAATTGAAAAAAATCTAAACATATGTACATATTGCGAGATATTTGGCGAAATATACCAGCATGCTTCTCCATAGGAAAAAAATGGGGGGAGCTCAGCGTTCCACGGGCAAAAGGTATTTCGGGGCGAGCGTTTGATGACAACGAGATACACTGCCCAGCCTTACATAATTAGAAAGAGGAGATGATTAAAATGGTGTCCAATTTTAAAGAATCTAAATTTCCACATTGCGAGATATTTGGCAAAATAGACAGACATACCTATATTTCCTTATAGTAAACAATGGGACGACCTCAGAGTTCCATGAGTAATTTTTTGTTGTTTACAATTGAGCTCAGTCAATTGAAAACTGCAAAGTACTACACTGATATCGCAGAACTTCAGAGAGCAGTGCTCAGTTGGGGCTATCAAGGAGAATGGTCCTGAGATCAGATGAACCAAGACTCCCTGAAGTGCCACCACCAACAACGGCTGAGCTGCTACAACTTCGAGGAGACGTCGCCCCGTAACACAGCATGCCGTAAACAAACCTTTGAGCTGGGAAGGACCGGCGCTTTCCCTGTTGTCAGACTTGGTGGTCCCTGAGAAGTGTGCAAACCTACAGAATACTCYGAATTGTTGTTAAAGAGGTAGGCCCGCCTCCTGAGTGGCACAGCAGTCTAACGCACTGCTTCGCAGTGCTTGAGGTGTCACTACAGAGCCAGGTTCGATCCTGGGCTGTGTCGTGGCCAGCCGCGACCGGGTGACCCATGAGGTGGCCGGGACGTCCTTGTCCCATCGCGCTCTAGCGACTCCTGTGGCGGGCCGGGCGCACGCACGGTCGGCAGTTGCACGGTGTTTCCTCCAACACATTGGTGCAGCTGGCTTCCGGGTTAAGGGACCAAACATATAAATAAGGGACGTTTGTGTGGGCAGCAATAAACTTGTGTGAGAAATTGATAATTGTGCATTTTTTATCTAGCATATAGTTATCGTTATTGTACTTTTGGAATGGTTTTCGAAKGATTTCTGTTCTCTTTTCCTGGATATCGAGGTTCTTGACGGTTTTGTCACAAACCAGCTCGTAGCCCATAACAATGAGTGAGACAACACGGAGATATAGGAATAACAAAAATATATGTATTAACTAAAGTAAACTATTGTAATGAAACAGCAGGAAGCAGGTCTCGAACCCTCGACCTTCTAGCCCGAAGTCCGGCGCGCTATCGACTGTGCCGCAAAAGCATTTCCGCGCTTATAAACCCAGGGTCGTTACACTATATACAATTAACAATGGTGTGTGTCGTCAGTATTCAGTAGTGTAAGTGAGTGGTTGCGTGCATAGATGTGGTGGTTATGAGGGGTGTTGAGAGGTGTCAAAACAAACAAACCACAAAATGCCACAACCAAAAAATGAATAGTGTGTCTGCGTGGAGAGAGTCTCCTCAATGAATAAAGTACAGTGTAGTCGTGGAAAGTCTTAACCTGTGATGGAAACGTAATAAATAAGTTTCATATTTCAGTGTCGAAATGGCAGCAGTTGTGTGTGCTAAGGTGCAGGAGTCGCGCCGCAATTCATGCAGGTCGACCAGCGAGGTTGTCCGGAGACCCTGAGATAGCTCTCCGGTACATGATGTCAAATATCACTCCAGGTAGATGGGAAGCGCCTCTCCCCTTTCTTCAAAGGACAGCTCTTGCAATTGAGCCTGAAGTTATGAGACAAAAAGCTACATGAAATTACAGAATGCAGCCAAATGTTGCGTGATATGATTATAATGTTGTGAAACAGGTAAACAATACCACGGGTGAAAGATTTGTTTTTACTAACCTTCATCTCGGCCAGCCTCTCTTCTTGCAGTAGGTCAGCCCTTTCAAGGCCTTCCTGTCCAATTCTTTCTGCAGCCCTGCCTGTGACCCTGGACGGTCTGCGGCTCTTCAAAACTGGAATCCTACAGAAATAATATGTACACTTATTAGGATTGTATTGTAATGTTCACTACATGTGTAACCGATAAGGATTTTCATGCAGAGGACTCGAGTATAACACTTCAACAATCCATAAACAACATCTTCATAGCCATGCCAGAAACAAGGGGCCATGCCAGTAATGTTATTAGCTAGCTAGTACAGCTAAGCGTCAGAAGGGCAAATGATTAAATGCATRCCCAAAGCCAAGGTTATTTTTCATGAATGAAGAGCTATGATAATCAAAATTACACTTCTACAATCAATACACATCTTCATAGCCACAGCTCTAAACAATCAATTCGGCTGTTATTCACCAGTTAGCTAGTGTAGGAGTCAGAGAAGGGCAATGGACTTGCCAAAGCCAAGGTTACTTTCCATGAATGCAGAGCTTCGATAGTCAAAATGAATTCTTTGACACGGTTCAAATCTAAATAAAAAATACTGCATTCTTGCCAGAGGGATCTCCAAAAACACCTGTACACACATAGTTACGCAGTGCACATTTTGCCCCAACTTGGATTTTCATCGAACTGAGCACCCAGTTTACCCAAAGGATTAAGCCGCAACTTCAGCACTATCCACGGTTGGCGTAAGCAAGTTGTTTAGTTTTTTTTTAAAGTTTGACGAAAGACTAAAACTGTACCTGTGTCAGAAACGGTGTGTGATGCTAAACAAGTCATGTTCTCTGATTCTGACTCAGGTTTTCCTCTCTCAGAGCAGACCTGCGACAGGGCACGAAGCGGTTGATTGATATTKGTGCTGACGGTATCAGACCATAGAGGGCAGTGAAGACAAGTGCTGTGTTCTCGCAGCAACCGCCTCTTCGTGATTAGATTAGTGCCTCAGGGAAAAAAAGCACCCAAATTGAGAGTCAGAGAAGATGAGAATGTTGTGGGGTGTGAAAGTGAATGAGGCAGAAGGTATGTCTAGCAATGTAACTGGTTTAAACAGGTTTTAGTGACCAATAGGGGTAGCACTTTATAATAACTCCACGTAATAAAACATTTACAATGATTTAGTAAATAGTTTATTCATCATTTATAAATCATTACTCCATTCATAAGATGTTTATTATGAGTACATTTACTTACCATTAGCTAAGCCTTTTTCCGTGGCCTCTTCAACATCTTGGGCTATTTATACTGTTATAAATACTTTATAAATGTATTTTTTGAGTCACCAGTGTAATTTCTTACAAAAAGATTGACATGCCATTGGTAGACTATACAGATTATGTTGAAACATATTGCACATTTTATTCCAAAACAGTCACACTGTTGTAATAGTGTGATGAGTTACTTCTATGCTGAATCTGAATACATAATTTCACTGAACTATCTCATTACTTTAAAGAGACACTACCTTCAAAGGCCCAGTAAAAGTGCCGCCAAAAGTGGCCGAAAAACCCACTAAGCCCAGACGTCAATTCAACATCATCCACATTAGTTCAACATAATTTCATTGATGTGGAAACAACATTGATTCAACCATTGTGTTCCCAGTGGGAATGGTCTGCGGTTAAAAGACTGGAAGCATTTAAAGGTTATTACATTTCTACCTGCAAATCATACAGTAAACAGTTTTACCTCAATCAGATATCAACAATAATGAAGGAGTAAAAATCCACGAGAGAAAAATTGGCCCTGTTTTATGATTAGTTTGTTTTTCGGGAGGTTGACATCATTAGCAATCCATTCACATTGCAGCTCTTCTTCATGCCTTTGCAACAGTTTTCCAACAGTTTTATTTTCCCTTAAATATCCTGTGTTGTGTGCTTATCCATTTAACAGTGATATGTTCTAGGCTATTTTCAGATCTTAAGGGTCATCAGGTATTGCTGAAATGTCGGCCAATGGCATGTTCATCTTTTTCTTCGAAATTACACTGGTCACTCAACATTTCTGAAGTATTTCTAAAGTATAAATAGCCCACACTTTAAATAAGGCCATGCAAAAAGACTTAACTAATGCTTAGTGTATTGTTTATAAGGACCTATATTAAACATATTATGAATAGAGTAATGATTAAGGATGAATAAACTATTTCTAATCCATTATGAACGCTTTATTACATGGCGTTAGTATAAAGCGTTACCTCTGTGCTTACTTTGGGGTTTAATTATGAAACTGAACAAAAATAACATTAGTATGAGAGGATGCTCTAAAGAGGTCATAAACAACTATGGTCATTTAGTACTAAAACAAACACAATGTACCAAAAGGAAGGTGAATTAGAACATTTGCGTCCCCCGTCACTGTAAGTACTACTTCAATCTGTGAATAGCATGATGGAAATGTCCAATGCGTCATGATTATTATTGTATTGTAGGAAAATGTCTATGTATTATACTGTATAATTTATCATTGACTGCCAGCTGTAGGCCTACATGTCAGGACTTCTAGGAGTAGTGGGTTTGGAGTCAGGCGCAGAGAGCAGAGGGTTAGGACAATTGTATTTATTCCGGTACAAAACGGTCATGCCAAAAACACCAGGYGCATAAAACTGACCGGCCCAAAAACAGGACCCAAACAGTCCGGAGAAAATAAGAAACAAATGCATATCCACAAACTAACAGAGGAACAAGCCCGCACAAAAGCAGGCGGTCAAAACCGGCTTAAATAGCCCTAACCAAAACCCAAACAAGAAACAGGTGTAACCAATAAGACAAAACTAACAGAAAAGGAAAAGGGGATCAGTGGCAGCTAGTAGACCGGTGACGACGACCGCCGAGCGCCGCCCATACAGGAAGAGGAGCCACCTTCGGTGGGAGTCGTGACACTACACAGCATAAAGGCATCTGTTATGGTGGTATACCATTACCATTATACCATTTTACCAATAGACTTTCATCAAATAGAAGTAGAGACTTCCCACAAAAAAACGTTATTACAACACACATTTATCGATAATGTTTCATTTTAAACTGGTGTTACCGGGAATGTGATTTAAAATGATATAGTAACGATGGTTGCTCAAATAACGCAATGCCGCAAAGTGGGAGCCTGGTCCGAKATCTGTTTGTGCCCTCTTGCCAACTCCTATGGTCATTGTCACAACTAACTGTTTGACGTGACAATGACCGTAGGAGTTGGCAAAATGGCAAAAACGCATCTCGAATGAGGCTATCAAAGTGGTGCATGTTTCAATGAATCCCAAAGAAAACCTAAATGCAATTATTATGTATAACACAACCAACATGTCCCTTATGTTGATCAAAATGAAAGCAATTCCCTTCTGTCTGAAAGCGTATCGCATTTTCCTTTAAAACTCATAGCTAAACCCGACTGCCTATGAGTCAGTTGCCCAGTTCACGCACACAGGACCATGCACATATCTTTCAGGGGGCAGGTGCTCAAAATGACCCCCCCCTATTTAGCCCTATTTATTTCTGTAACAACACGCTCACTAATCACAAACTAATATTCATAATCTTTTAACKCATGATACACTACATGACCAAAAGTATGTGGACACCTGCTCGTCGAACATCTCATTCGAAAATCATGGGCATTAATATGAAGTTGGTCCCCCCTTTGCTGGTTTAAAAGCCTTCACTCTTCTGGGAAGGCTTACCACGAGATGTTGGAACATTGCTGCGGGGACTTGCTTCCATTCAGCCGCGAGCATTATTGAGGTTGGGCACTGATGTTGGGGGATTAGGCCTGGCTCGCAGTCAGCGTTGCTATTCATCCTAAAGGTGTTCGATGGGGTTAAGAGCAGGGCTCTGTGCAAGCCAGACAAGTTCTTCCACACCGATTTCGACAAAGCATTTCTGTATGGAACTCACTTTCTGCACGGGGGCATGCTGAAACAGGAAAGAGCCTTCCCCAAATTGTTGCCACAAAGTTGGAAGCACAGAAGGATCTAGAAAGTCATTGTATGGCGGTCCCGTTCTGTGAGCTGGTGTGGCATACCACTTCACAGCTGAGCCGTTGTTGCTCCTAGATGTTTGCACTTCACAATAAGAGACCTTACAGTTCACCAGGGCAGCTCTAGCAGAGAAGAAATTTGATGAACTGACTTGTTGGAAAGGTGGCATCTGATGACGGTGCCACGTTGAAAGTCACTGAGCTCTTCGGTAAGGCCATTTTACTGCCAGTGTTTGTCTATGGAGATTGTATGGCTGTGTGTTCGATTTTTTACAGCTGTCAGCAACGGGTGTGGCTGAAATAGCAGAGTCCATGAATTTGAAGGGTGTCCACATACTTTTGTATATATAGTGTATATGGCAGGCTGGCTGGCTGGCTAGTGGCTTGTGCGGATTGTTTTTAATGGTGGTTTGTTGTAAGATGGCACCGGAGAAGAAGACAGACGTTTTACGTGCCACCAGCCAATTGTGTTTTTTGTTAGTTTATTTCCATTGTTTGTAACTTATTTTTKTACTTATTTTGTACATAATGTTGCCGCTACCGTCTCTTATGACCGAAAATAACTTCTAGATCAGGACTGCGTTTACTCACCACGGACTAGCAGAATTATTTTTTTCCTTTCATGACTGACGAGCCCGACGTAAAGGAAATACTGCTTCCTCGGGAGCAGGCTCCGATCCCTGTGATCGGAAGAGGCGGCGGAGAAAGAGGGGCGAAGATCAGGCTRCCTTCTGAGAATTCGTAGGCGATCGAATAAACCCCCACTTCCCTCCATTCTGCTAGCAAACGTGCAATCTTTGGTGTATAAAATAGACGAGTTACGCAGAAGATTAAACTACCAATGGGACATTAAAAACTGTAACATCTTATGCTTCACGGAGTCGTGGCTGAACGACGACAATATCAACGTACAGCTGGCTGGTTATACAATATACGGGCAGGATAGAACAGCGGCGTCTGGTAAGACAAGGGGCGGCGGTCTATGTATTTTTGTAAACAACAGCTGGTGCACATCTAAGGAAGTCTCGAGCTATTGCTCGCCTGAGGTAGAGTATCTCATGATAAGCTGTAGACCACACTCTCACTCTCTTTTCAATGAGATTTCATTGGGAATCCAGATTTCTAAGGGACCTTCTTGCAGTTCCTATCACTTCCACTGGATGTCAACAGTCTTTAGAAATTGGTTGAGGTTTTTCCTTTGAGAAATGAAGAAGTAACACTGTTCAGAATGAGGGTAGAGGGAAGTGTACTCTTTGTTAGAGGCGCATGACCTGAAAGCTAGCTACACTTTGTTTTCCTCCGTTATTGAACACAGTATATCCCGTCTTCAATTTTATCGATTATTTACGTTAAGAAATACCTAAAGTTGTATTACAAAAGTAGTTTGAAATGTTTGGACAAAGCTTACAGGTAACTTTTGTAGTCATGTTGCGCGAGTTGGAACCGGTGTTTTTCTGGATCAAACGCGCCAAATAAACTGACATTTTGGATATATATTGACGGAATTAATCGAACAAAAGGACCATTTGTGATGTTTATGGGACATATTGGAGTGCCAACAGAAGAAGCTCGTCAAAGGTAAGGCATGAATTATATCTTTATTTCTGCGTTTTGTGTCGCGCCTGGAGGGTTGATATATGATGGTCTGTGTTTGTTTGCTTGGTTGCTATCCTCAGATAATAGCATCGTTTGCTTTCGCCGTAAAGCTTTTTTGAAATATGACACGTTGGCTGGATTCACAACAAGTGTAGCTTTAAGGAGTACACCACATTAGTGATTGGCTTCATCAATAAATGCATCGATGACGTCGTSCCCACAGTGACCGTACGTACATACCCCAACCAAAAGCCATGGATTACAGGCAGCATCCGCACTGAGCTAAAGGCTAGAACTGCCGCTTTCAAGGAGCGGGACTCTAACCTGGAAGCTTATAAGAAATCCCACAAACCATCAAACAGGCAAGCGTCAATACAGAACTAAGATCAAATTGTACTACACCGGCTCTGACACTCGTCAGATGTGGCAGGGCTTACAAACCATTACAGACTACAAAGGGAAGCACAGCTGAGCGCTGCCCAGTGACACGAGCCTACCAGACGAGCTAAACTACTTCTATGGTCGTTTTGAGGCAAATAACACTGCACATGCATGAGAGCTCCAGCTGTTCCGGAAGACTGTGTTATCAGGCTATCCACAGCCGACGTGAGTAAGACCTTTAAACAGGTCAACATTCACAAGGCCACAGGGCCAGACCGATTACCAGGACGTGTACTGCGAGCATGTGCTGACCAACTTGCAAGTGTCTTCACTGACATTGTCAACCTCTCCCTGTCCGAGTCTGTAATACCAACATGTTTTAAGCAGCCCACCATAGTCCCTGTGCTCAATAACACTAAGGTAACCTGCTTAAATGACTACCGACCCATAGCACTCACATCTGTAGCCATGAAGTGCTTTGAAAGGCTGGTCATGGCTCACATCAACACCATCATATCTCAGAAACCCTAGACCCACTCCAAATTGCATACCGCTCCAACAGATCCACAGATAATGCAATCTCTATTGCACTCCACACTGCCCTTTCCCACCTGGACAAAAGGAACACCTATGTGAGAATGCTATTCATTGACTACAGCTAAGCGTTCAACACCATAGTGCCCTCAAAGCTCATCAATAAGCTAAGGAACCTGGGACTAAACACCTCCCTCTGCTACTGGATCCTGGACTTCCCGACGGGCTGCCCCCAGGTGGTAACGGTAGGTAACAACACATCCGCCACGCTGATCCTCAACACAGGAGCCCCTCGGATGCGTGCTTAGTCTCCTTCTATACTCCCTGTTCACTCATGACTGCACGGCCAGGCACGACTCCAGCACCATCATTAAATTTGCAGATGACACGACAGTGGTAGGCCAGATCACCGACAATGATGAGACAGCCTATAGGGAGGAGGTCAGAGACCTGGCCAACAATCTCTCCCTCAACGTGAACAAGACAAAGGGGATGATTGTGGACTGAGCACGCCCCCGTTCTCATCGACGGAGCTGCAGTGGAGCAGGTTAAGAGCTTCAATTTCCTTGGTGTCCAYATCACCAACAAACTAACATGGTCCAAGCACACCAAGACACGGCCAGGCACGACTCTGTGAAGTGGGTACGACAAAACCTATTCCCCCCAGGAGACTGAAAAAATTTGGCGTGGGCCCTCAGATCCTCAAAAGGTTCCACAGCTCAGCTGCACCATCGAGAGCATCCTGACTGGTTGCTTCACTGCCTGGTATGGCAACTGCTCGGCCTCCGACCGCAAGGCACTACAGAGGGTAGTGCGAATGGCCCAGTACATCACTGTGGCCAAGCTTCCTGCCATCCAGGACCTCTATACCAGGCGGTCTCAGAGGAAGGCCCTAAAAATGGTCAAAGACTCCAGCCACCCTATTCATCGACTGTTCTCTCWGCTACCACACGGCAAGCGGTACCGGAGCACCTAGTCTAGGTCCAAGAGGCTTCTAAACAGCTTCTACCCCCAAGCCATAAGACTCCTGAACATCTTGTCAAATGGCTATCCAGACTATTTGCAGTGCACCCCCCCACCCCCTCTTACACCACTGCTACTCTCTGTTGTCATCTATGCATAGTCATTTTAATAACTCTACCTACATGTACATACTACCTCAACTTACCGGTGCCCCCGCACATTCACTCTGTGAATACCCCCCTTTTTACAGTCTCGCTGTTGTTATTTTGCAGCTGCTCTTTAATKACTTGTTACTTTTATCTCTTATTCTTATCTGTATTTTTTTTAAACTACATTGTTGGTTATGGGCTTGTAAGTAAACATTTCACTGTAAGGTCTACACCTGTTGTATTCGGCGCATGTGACGAATACATTTTGATTTGATTTGATTTGCCAGAGTCTAGACTACCTGTGTTCAGTGCTTAAATTGTAATCGGCAGGTGCCGGAACAAAAAGTGAGCATGAGAGGTGGGTGACCTGCCTGAGGGAGCTCTGAGAGAGCCTACCGGAATACATGAAAAAAATGCACCTTTATAATAAAGCATTGTATGGATATCATCGCATTTGCGTAGGACCATAGAGCAGTAGAGTAGACGCACTTATAAAGGTTGCACACATCAGGAAAATGTTTGCCTTTTTCAAAAGCATGTCATGCAATTCTACATCATTTTACATGACTGGAGTCTGGAGATTTTGGCGTAGAGTAGAGGCACATAAAGGGAAAAAAAATATATATACTTTTTTTTACTTAACCTTTATTTAACTAGGCAAGTCAGTTAAGAACAGATTCTTATTTACAATGACGGCCCAGCCCGGCCAAACCCGAACGACGCTGGGCCAATTGTGCGCCGCCCTATGGGACTCCCAATCACGGCCGGATGTGATACATTCTGGAATCGAACCAGAGACTGTAGTGACGCCTCTTGCACTGAGATGCAGTGCCTTAGACCGCTGCGCCACTCGGGAGCACATCAGGAAAAAATAATAATAATTCAAAAGCATTTCATACAATTCTACATTATTTTACATGACTGGAGTCTGGAGATTTTGGCAGAATCTTTTTTTAATACCGCACAAATGATCGAAATGACAAACTACTTTGACAAACTGAGAATATGAAATCAATAAAAATGACCTTGTCTTGAATCAGTCTATAGCCTAGGTGTGTGGAGACACATTGTACAATATGAGGAAATTATAGTCCTAAAAAAGCACCAGTTTCACTGACTTACCCAATGATGCTCAGCTAACTTKCTTTACTTAGTTGTTGTTTTTTACTTTGTAGAACAATGTTCGCTCTCTAGGCCTATTTGTAAGCTGATAATTTTTTTTTGTTGTATTCTACAGCAGACAGATTAGTCTTCTCTTTTTAGCAGGAGCCATTTGCTTTCCAACCTGTGTTTCCCCCAGCGATTGTATTTGAACATTTAGCGAAACGCCTGTTTTGTCAGCAGCGCGTTCCCGACTCTAGACCATTACTTTTTATTGAGCTACACACAATCCACAGCTAGGCTAAAATAAGATATTGATCCCCTGGGGCTAAATTATAGGTCTACTCATGGTGTAATAGGCTATTCTGAATTATTTCATTTATTTAACAGACAGCAGTAATTCTATAACTTTGGCACATTAATATCAATTCATCATCTCCTCCAGCACCCTTCCTGCCGCTATGATTCTATAATGAAATAAATTATGAAGTGTTGCTGTGCGTAGGCTATCAACCAACCAACCGAATGTTGATGATGATGATGTAGCCTAAATCAGGTGATATCAAATGTTATGCTGCTGTGGCAGTACTGTTGACATTTAAACTAGGTAGCTTGCTACGCACACTCAACCGGTCACATATCTCAAGCAATTCATGTTTGGATACCTGCCATGTGCAATCTCTGTAGCCTACAGGGCAGACTGGAAAAAGGCACAACCAGGCAGGGCAGACCAACGAATAGGGTAGGGGTGGGAGGTGGTGAACTTGACAACATCACGACGACTTGGTGGCACTGGGTTCAGAACATCAAAGACACATTTTTTTATTTTTTATACCAACACCCAAAAGGGCTCTTGGCGAGTGAGAGTGTAAATGGGTAGGTGTTCGTGCACAGGAAGCCCCCTATCTGTGCACATGCCTGCCCGCATATTGGGAAAACAATGGAAGCAAAATTCCCATGCTTTCATTCTGTCAATTCAAATCAGTCAGCCTCAGGCCTCGATGAGCATGATAAGCGTCGGAATAAAAATCTGTGGTCTATCGGGCCCTTAAACCTAATCCCCTGGCCGCGAGGGCCTCTTAACCAACGCCACACTCAGCATCCCATTCCAGTCACCTGGGTGAGGAGAGGAGCAGAGGAGGACTGGACTTCGAAAAGAAGAGCATGGGAGAAAACGGAAGAGAGGGAAAAAAAGGAAAGCGAGACAGAAAAACGAGACTGGCAGGCCCGCTGCTTGCTATTTTGGAGAGGAGTGCTGTTGCCAAGGCAACCAGCAGCCCCTGATTGGTATTTGGAGCAGCTAGCGGAATTGCTGCAGAGGATTTGATGTTCTGTCCATACATTAAAAAAGACTTTGCAATTTCACATGTGCGCCCCCATTTCACTTGCAGTTTCACATGTGAAAGATTTTCACATGTGGAATTGTATTTTCACATGTAAAAAACATTCGTGAAAATCCCATTTTCACATGTGGAATTTCAAGTTAAAATGTGAAAATCAACCACGTGAAAAAATCTAATTTGCAGGTCAACGTAAAAAAAACGGTAAAACATGAGCCTATCGCAATAATTAAAACAAAATGTCAATAAAACTGTAGGCTATTACACCACTTTTTTTTACATTACCACATGTCATAGGCATGAGCACTGGCAATTTGAAAAGGCTGAGATGTCTCTTTCCATTCACCAGTGTTTGGAGTCTGTAAATATGTTGCAAGTGGATGAACGTACATGGGTAGCCCAGTAACTGAGCCCTTTAAAGTGATTGTTTGACAATCAGATGAAAACATCAGGACTGGTTGTGTTTATGCCACAATAACAGGTAATACATTTTAAAAGTTAAACGACCAGGCCCACAGAGATCATTTTGAATTAATAGGGATTCTATGTGTAATTTTAGACCCATACATTTTTCTACCGTCTCCCCTGTAAGAAAACTTTCATATGTGGAATTGCATATTCACATGTGAAAATATCATTTGCGGTATCACACGTGAAAAACTTTCACGTGATTGTTTTTCATGTGGAACTGCAATTTTGATTTTACATGGTAACCCCATCGCTCAGTTTTTTACCGAAACTGTGGTGGGAGGCGCGCTTTGTTAAAGTTTCACTGTGGTGGGAGGCGCGCTTTGTTAAAGTTTCAATTAAGGATTGCCACTTTAAACACCTTTTAATAGAGTCATAGTGCTATTACTGTAGTGAGGTGCGTACTGGCGGCAGAGAAGTCAGGCGCAGGAGAGCGAAAGCTGATTTACAACGGTGTCGTTTAATATCCATAAACCACCGTCAACAGAACAATACAATAAATGGGTCAAACAAAACCCGGTAAATACTATCATACCGTGCATAAGCACTACAAGAAACAATTACCGACAAGGACATGGGGGAGAACAGAGGGTTAAATACACAACATGTAATTGATGGAATTGGAACCAGGTGTGATGGAAGACGAGACAAAACCAATGGAAAATGAAAAGTGGATCAGCGATGGCTAGAAGGTCGGTGACTTCGACCGCCGAACGCCGCCCGAACAAGGAGAGGGACCAACTTCAGCGGAAGTCGTGACAATTACAGTGCATTCGGACAGTATTCAGACCCCCTTGACTTTTTCCACATTTTGTTACGTTACAGCCTTATTCTTTTAGACATTTTTGCAAATGTATTAAAAATAAAAAACTGAAATATGACATTTACATAAGTGTTCAGACCCTTTACTGAGTACTTTGTTGAAGCACCTTTGGCAGCAATTACAGCCTCGAGTGTTCTTGGGTATGACGCTACAAGCTTGGCACATCTGTTTTTGGGGAGTTTCTCCACTTCTTCTCTGCAGATCATCTCAAGCTCTGTCCGGTTGGATGGGGAGTGTCGCTGCACATCTATTTTCAGGTTTCTCCAGAGATGTTTGATCGGGTTCAATTCCGGGCTCTGGGCCACTCAAGGACATTCAGAGACATGTCCCGAAGCCCCTTCTGCGTTGTCTTTACTGTGTGCTTAGGGTCGTTGTATTGTTGGAAGGTGAACCTTCACTCCAGTCTGAGGTGCTGAGTGCTCTGGGGCAGGTTTTCATTAAGGATCTCTCTGTACTTTGCTCCGTTCATCTTTCCCTCGATCCTGACTAGTCTCCCAGTTCCTTCTGCTGAGTAGTGGCTTCCGTCTGGCCACTCTACCACAAAGGCCTGATTGGTGGAGTGCTGCAGAGATGGTTGTCCTTCTGGAAGGTTCTCCCATCTCCACAGAGAGACTCTGGAGCTCTGTCAGAGTAACCATCACATTCTTGATTACCTCCCTGACCAAGGCCCTTCTCCCCAGATTGTTCAGTTTGGCCAGGCGGCCAGCTCTAGTAAGAGTCTTGGTTGTTCTTCTTCCATTTAAGAATGATGTAGGCCACTGTGTTCTTGGGGACCTTCAATGATGCAGACATTTTTTGGTACCCTTCCCCAGATCTGTGCCTTGACACCATCCTGTATCAGAGCTCTACGTACAATTCCTTCGACCTCATGGCTTGGTTTTTCCTCTGACATGCACTGTCAACTGTTTGACCTTATATAGACAGGTGTGTGCCTTTCCAAATCATGTCCAATCAATTGAATTTACCACAGGTGGACTCCAATCAAGTTGTAGAAACATCTCAAAGATGATCAATGGAAACAGGATGCACCTGATCTCAATTTCGAGTCTCATAGCAAAGGCTCTGAATACTTATGTAAATAAGGTATTGCTAAGGGGGGGTTATATTTTGGCAAAAATTTATAAAAACCTGTTTGGAGTATTGTGTGTTGATTGATGTGGGRRAAAAAAAATTTAATAAATTTTTAAATAAGGCTGTAAAGTAACAAAAAGGGAAGGGGTCTGAATACTTTCCGATTGCCCTGTATATGTATAACGCAATTAAATAAAATGCCTCCATCTTTCCTGCAATTTTCCTAATCTTTGGTTATGTTACCCTGGCCTTTTCTTTTGGTGCCTTTTTTCCAGTTACAAGTTCTGGCACATTCATTCAAGTAACATGAAGCTAAGTAGGGTCGGTCCTGGTCGGTCCCTGGATCAGAGACCAGATGTAGCTTGAAAAAGTAATAATAATCCTGTGACAAATAAATGTACTGACAATATCCTGTGACAATAAAATGTGCAGTTTTGTCACACATCACAATGCCACAGATGTCTCCAGTTTTGTGTGTACAATTGGCATGCTGACTGCTGGAATGTCCACCAGAGCTGTTGCCAGAGAATTGAATGTTCATTTCTCTACCATAAGCCTCCTCCAATGTCATTTTAGGGAATATGGCAGTATGTTCAACCAGCCTCAGAACCACAGACCATGTGTAGCCACGCCAACCCAGGACCTTCACACCTGCGGGATCGTCTGAGACTAGCCACCCCGGCAGCTGATGAAACTGTGGGTTTGCACAACTGAAGAAACAGGTTGCATGCTCATCGTCATCACCAAGGTCTTGCCCTGACTGTAGTTCAGCATCGTAACCGACTTCAGTGGGCAAATGCTCATCTTCGATGGCCATTGTCACATTGGAGAAGTGTCCTCTTCACGGAAGAATCCCGATTTCAGCTGTAGCTGGCAGATTGCAGATGTCAACATTGTGAACAGAGTGCCCCAGGGTGGCGGTGGGGTTATGGTATGAGCAGACATGAGCTACGGACAACAAAGACAATTGCCTTTTATCGATGGCAATTTGAACGCACTGAGATACCGTGACGAGATCTTGAGGCCCATTGTCGTGCCGTTCATCCGGTGCCATCACCTMATGTTTCAGCATGATAATGCACGGCCCCATGCTGTAAGGATCTGTACACAATTCCTGGAAGCTGAAAATGTCCCAGTTCTTCCATGGCCTGCATACTCACCAAACATGTCACCCATTGAAAATGTTTTGGATTCTCTGGATCCATGTCTACGACAGAGTGTTCCAGTTCCTGCCAATATCCAGATACTGCGCACAGCCATTGAAGAGGAGTGGGACAACATTCCACTCTATGTGAAGGCGATGTCATGCTGCATTAGGTAAATGGTGGTCACACCAGATACTGACTGGTTTTCTGATCTACGCCCCTTCCTTTTTTTTTAAGGTATCTGTGACCAGCAGATGCTTATCTGTATTCCCAATCATGTGAAATCCATAGATTAGGGCTGATTGACTGATTTCCTTATATGAAGAGTAACTCAGTAAAATCTTCTAAAATTGTTGCGTGTATATTTTTGTTCAGTGTATATACAGTATGTTCTTTCAATGTGATTTTTTAATGTGTTTTTTGGAAGGGTGGGGGTCAGGTAATGTGGCGTGAGGCTACTCGCGGCACGCCGTACACACAATCCACTGGGCCGGGGGATGGTGGATGTTCGCAATTGGGCACGGCGCCCCCAGCCGTGTGAACCTCTCCATATTCTGATTGGCGTTCATAATGAGACACATTTGTTATGAGCTCGCTAGCGACGCGTAAAGGTTGTGTTTGTTTTTAGCACCTAGAGCCTCACGGCATGAGCTCTTGAAAGTTTCGCTTATTTTGTCTTTGTACAAATAACAGTAAACAAAGCAATTGTATCTGGCCGTTTTTTCTAAGCTGCTTACATGCTGACAAATTCATCATCCACCCCGTGTTTTGGAAGAACGCTAAAGCTATCTATAAATAATAAGTGTGTCGAAAAATTTGCTCGCCTGAATGTCCTCCCCTCCATCTTCCATTCTCCTTGCGAGTGTGTGTGGGTGTTTGTGTGTATGTGTGTGGGTGTGTGTGTCAGATATGTGGAACAGGCGGTTGTGCATGGCTTGATGCCTAACTACAACCTGGGGGAGGTTAGGAGCACATGCAAATGTGGGAACCTTCTTTCTCTACGGCTCATTAAAAAGACATCCTATTTACATGTACAATTGAATATGTTCAGGTTTCTTACGGCAGACATTCCCAACAAACAGTGAACGTTCCTACAACGCTAGGTAAAGTTTCCAATAGGCATACACCATTGCCATATATGAAAACGTTATAGTCATTTCACGGAAACATCCTGTGCCAATGCTTCAGGGTTAACAGCAACTTTAGAAACATGCAAAACTACCACTGAGATTTGACCGGTGATCCTCAAAGTATAAAATGTATTGCAGAAATAGAAATGGTGCTTCTTGTTGACAATTATCAATGAATTCAGATCTCCTTTAACCTAATGGTTAGAAGAGTGTGTAGGGTAGGCTATGATGCTGACGTTTGTAGGTGTCATGATGAGAAGAGTTTGCACCACTCGCCATGAAAGGCCAGACCTTGCCCAGTAATTTGGATGCTAGCACAGCTAGCCCGTGGGCAAAATGACAAACCTCCCTCAGTGCACATATTCCTAATTCTATCCAGATGTGGGCCATATAGTACRTAGCAGTGCCAGTGCCAGAACCACATGTGCCACGAAAGATTTGGTCTCACTCTCTCTTTCGTTCTATATCTTTCTTTCGTTCTCTCTTTCTTTTGTTCTCTCTCTCTCTCTCGTTCGTCCTCTCTCTTTCTCTCCACTTGCGCAATACTCCACCCGTGACCCCAGAGAGTTTCAGAGTGCAGCGTTATAGCCTCTCTTTCTGAACAGCAGAGAGGGGGTAGGGGTCGGGTCTCCACTCCCAGGCATTAGAGTGCTCGTTACAGTGTTTACCCCAGAGGCTCTCCCAGGTGCAGCAAAAACATTGTCGACCTCGGCTGTAGAATGGCAGGGTGCAGCTTTACGTTCTTTTTCTGTACCTCTGAGGCTCTCACTGTGCATTGTTATGATGTGCGTCCCAAATGACACATAGTCTCTCTATTACGATGGGGCCTGAGGGGGAAAGCACATATCTAGCAGCTCTCATGCTGCTCTAGTCAAAAGTAGGAATACCTTCCTAATATTGAGTTGCACCCCCTTTTGCCCTCAGAACAGCCTCGTTGGGGCATGGACTCTACAAGGTGTTGAAAGCGTTCCACAGGGATGCTGACCCATGTTGACTCCAATACATCCCACAGTTGTGTCAAGTTGGCTGGATGTCCTTTGGGTGGTGGACCATTCTTGATACACACGAGAAACAGTTGGTCGTAAAAAAAAAAAACAGCAGCATTGCAGTTCTTGACACACTCAAACCGGTGCGACTGGCAACTACTACCATACCCCGTTCAAAGGCATTTCATCTTTTGTCCTGCCCCTTCACCCTCTGAATGGCACACACACAATGCATGTCTCAATTGTCTCAAAGCTTAAAAATGATTCTTTAACCTGTCTCCCCCCCTTCATCTACACTGATTGGATTCACCTGGTGAGTCTTTGTCATGGAAAGTTCCTAATGTTTTGTACACTCAGTGTAGGTTGCCATTTTGGACACCGCCATGGTCTTTATCTATTACAATGGGGCCTGAGGGGGAAAGCATATCAATASCAGCTCACTCAGATCCCCTTACTGAGCCAGTGCTACAGCACCACCACTTATTGACTAGATCAGGTTTAAAGGGAGACAAATTCCATACCCGTTGTCATAATATTGGGAAACAATGTTATTGGATAGTGTCTGGCATTGAGCTGTTCTGTAACATTTCAGTATCATTTTACTCAAAGCAAAACAGGTCGAATTTATACGGCAATGTCATTTAAGTGGTAGCAATACATTTGATTTTTCTAAGACCAAAACACTGAAGTACATTGTTGTCATTGAAACTAGAAATGAGAATATATTTTATCTCTAGATTAGACTCTCATTTTCTTTTGCCAGTGGGTATTCAAGATGGCTGCTTCGTGCTTCCTCATCGAGAGTGAAGTGGACTGACCACTCATCAAGGAAGGAGCTTACGGGGCCAGAATTCTTTCAAGACATAGCGTATGCTGAGGGAACATCAGACCAAATGGGACCCGTGGCTGTGTGCTATATTTAGTGTAACAGTCTAAGGGCAAAGCTACAGCTGAACAATAACATGATGGCCAACGGCTAATGGAAAAATGGGTTACACACGTGTCTCCAACTGGGTTTTTAATGCTTGAGGACCATGTAGAGAGGTTTCCTAGTTCCAATTTATGAGAGTGAAAATTCCACCCCGACTAGGTAGCAACCTCACACCCATCCACATTGTAACACAACATAGGCAAGAAGCACGGTCAATACCACAGACCCAGAAAGGCATGTGCAGTAAGTGGACAGTCTTTTGATAGCAGTAAGTATTTTACACTCATTGCAGATGGCTGTTGTCTCGTGGATGCCGATTAAGGCAGCCTCTGATTCAGCCTCTGATTCAGAGGGGTTGGGTTAAATGCAGACACCATTCAGTTGTACAACTGACTCGGTATCCCCCTTTCCCTTTCATCCCGATGCCTTTCTGCCCAAACTCCACAACCACTCCGAAGCGTATACAGAATGCCCTGCTGTGTAAATATTTCATAGATGAAAGTGCTTACATCACCCAGCTCTGTGGGAGATACAGGAGCTCCATACTTCTGTCACTTCACTAGGAAGCCACAATCTAAAAAAACGAGAGAAAAAAGAACCCACAATCTAGTCACACACCACTTGGACAGAGATTCCCACATTGCACACAAAATGTCAGTCATTAAGCCGGCATGCCCACTTTTGCACAGTTTTTCAGTCGATTTGGTATGTTACTGTACTGTGGTATCTGTCCCTTACTTCCATCCCGTGTCCTCCACCACCACTCCCAGTGCCCCCCCCCCCTGTATTATTCATCATACAGGACTCCTGCCCCGCTTCCCCAAGTTATTTATACCCAGCAGCCCCTGCTCATTTACCGCATCCCTAGTCCCCCGCTGCTCGACACAGCAAGCCTTTATCCATCTGTATCATGGATTACATCCCCTCTCTCTCTCTCTCTCTCTCTCTCTCTCTCTCTCTCACTCATCTTCCATTTTCTCCCTTGTGATTCGCTTCTCTTCTTCTACTCTTTCTTTACATCCTCCTCCTCAATCCCCACTCACTTCCTCCTTCCATATTAGTTATCCTCAGTCCAAATGTTTATTACTTTTCTATTCAAAGGGTAGTTGTTGGCACAGAGTGGTGACCCAAGCCGGGTTGACAAACCAAGCCATATAGATCACTCACTCGTCGACAATAAAATCATAGTCACGTTTTATTGTTTTCAGTAAAAGCTGCGATATTGAAATATAGTCACAAGGACAAAACAGCCTCAACCGTCCACATTATGGTTACAGCAATTACACACGCCATAAACTGTCCCATCCTGGTGGGCTCGACCACATGACTACACAGATGCTTAGCCTATGGCTGGCAGCAGTATGTTATTCTGTAACGGTTTTCTTCCATTGATAAAGGAGAGGACCAAAATGCAGCGCGGCTAGTGTTCAACATGTTTAATAACAAAGAGACGATAACGTGAACACTATACAAAATACAAAATAACAAACGTGAAAACCGAGACAGTCCTATCTGGTGCAGAACACAAAGACAGAAGACAACCACCCACAAACCCCAACACAAAACAAGCCACCTAAATATGATTCCCAATCAGAGACAACACAAAACACCTGCCTCTGATTGAGAACCATATTAGGCCAAACATAGAAACAGACAAACTAGACACACAACATAGAATGCCCACCCAGCTCACGTCCTGACCAACACTAAAACAAGTAAAACACACAAGAACTATGGTCAGAACGTGACATATTCAACATTTATACCCTCTATATATTAGTGTAATTATACAGTATTATAAAATCTCCTTTCCTTTTCTACCTTGTATTTCTGTCTTTTGTTTCGATCATTCTCTCAGCCTCTACAAAATCGTTCCCATCTGTCTCCCTCCTTCTGAAGTGCATTTATAGTCTTGAGTGTCCACAACATATACTGAACAAAAATATGAACGCAACATGCAATAATTTCTACGATTTGACTGAGTTACAGTTCATATAAGGAAATTAGTCAATTGAAATAAATTCGTTAGGCCCTACTCGATGGATTTGACATGACTGGGAATCTGTTTGTCACAGATACCTTAAAAAAAAGTATGGGCGTGGATCAGAAAACCAGTCAGTATATGGTGTGAGCACCATTTGCCTCACGCAGCACGACATCCCCTTCGCAGAGTTGATCAGACTGTGTATTGTGGCATGTGGAATGTTGTCCCACTCCTCTTCAATGGCTGTGCGCAGTTGSTGGATATTGGCGGGAACTAGAACACGCTGTCGTACTCGTCGATCCAGAGCATCCCAAACATGCTCAATGAGTGGTGACATGTCTGGTGAGTATGCAGGCCAAGAACTGGGACATTTTCAGCTGAAGCATGAGGTGATGGCGGCGGATGAATGGCACGACAATGGGCTTCAGGATATCATGACGGTATCTCTGTGCATTGAAATTGCCATCGATAAAATGCAATTGTGTTCGTTGTCTGTAGCTTACGCCTGCCCATACCATAACCCCACCGCAACTCTGGGGCACTCTGTTCACACTGTTGACATCAGCAAACTGCTCACCCACACGGCGCCATACACGTGGTCTGCGGTTGTGTTGCCGTTTGAACATACTGCCAAATTCTCTAAAGTAACGTTGGAGGTGGTTTATGGTAGAGAAATGAACATTAAATTCTCTGGCAACAGYTCTGGTGACCATTCCTACAGTCAGCATGCCAATTGCGCGCTCCCTCAAAACTTGAGACATCTGTGGCATTGTGTTGTGTGACAAAACTGTGCATTTTAGAGTGTAATGATCATGCTGTTTAATCAGCTTCTTGATATACCACATCTGTCAGGTGGATGGATTATCTTGGCAAAGGAGAAATGCTCACTAACAGGGATAAAAACAAATGTGTGCACAACATTTGAGAGAAATAAGCTTTTTGTGCATATGGAAGATTTCTGTGATAATTTCTTCAGCTCATGAAACATGGGACCAATACTTTACATGTTGTGTTTATATTTTTGTTCAGTGTACATCGGTCATAACTTTGTGTATTTATGAATTATCAGTTGTATCTTTAAAAGCGTTGCGTTAACCTCTTTACATTCGGTGTCCTTTCTCTGGTTCTAGATTGTACTAGATTCATGCTAGATTGTTGAGAAATTCCATTTGCAGATACACAAGTATTTGCTGTAGTCCCTGGCGCCCCGAAATGAAAGAAATGAATAAATAGACATGGAGAGAAAAAGAGGGGAGAGGTGACTGATGTGGTTGATGGGAATATTATCTGGGGCCAAATCCTATATTTCATCACCAGGTCAATCTTATAAAGTTTCCACATCCACAATAGAGACCCAGTCAAGTGTTTCATGTCTTTCGATTCTAATCTTTGTCAGCAAAGAAGGCAATGCCATGTTTATGATCCTACGAATATACACATAAACGCTGACTACTATGGATATACGTGCAAGGAAGATGAAGTTAGATGTGAGAGGAAAGAGACACAATGACTGCATCACTATTCCCAAAGCTGTCACCAAGGCAAAATGTTTACTACATGATCCCATGTGTTATTTTATAGTTTTGATGTCTCTACTATTATTCTACAATGTAGAAAATATGAAAAATAAAGAAAAACCCTTGAATGAGTAGGTGTCCAAACTTTTGACGGGTACTGTATAGGTTTTATGACAAGATTGAGTCGGATGTATGGTTGTAGGTTCCTAATTTAATAACTTATTTACTTTGAACAACCACGGGCAAAAGGTGACAGTGAAATTCTTCCCCTGAGAGAAAAGAAGGTGTTTTCAATGCTAATACATTTCCACCATCTCCAACGAAAACATAATTAATCTGGGTCAAAGAGGTATTCCCCAGTTGTTGTTTGGTTGAAATGTATCAACAAATGTGGAATTACATCCATTAGCTTTTCACACACGTCTCCATGTGAGGTGTTAATAGCCAGAGTAAAGAGCAAAACTCACTGGTCTTTATGTACTCTCTCCTGTCTCTCCTGTCTCTCTTTCTCTCCCTCCCCCCCCCTCTCTCTCTTTCTCTCTCTCTCGCTCTCTCTTTATCTCTCTGACCTGACTCAGTGTCTGGGAGAGAGGATCACAGGTGCTTCTCCTCAATACAGGTAACACTGTAGGGGGGACCGGCTAGCTGACCGCACCGTCACCGCGTCATTTCCACTCTACGCTCGCTCACACATCACGAGATTGGCTGTTCCCTCCACCGCGGCTCCTTTCAAGCTTACGTGAGATGAAGCCTTACGGGGGGAATATTGCTAATGAGGCGAAGATCACTGGCTGTCGTTTTGTGTTTGTTTACAATGACATAAGAGGAGCCCCGCTCCTCCTCCTCCTCCTCCTGTATGGTTGGTGGCCAATGGATATAATTATCATGTGGGGGAAAACAACAACAGGAAGCGCTGTCAATGTGATGGTTGGATGTGTTTTTGAAGATGCTAGCTAAGGAACGCGCATGCTGCTGGGAGAGAGATGTATACTGTATGATGTGCTAGTTAAGTTGCCAACTAATATGGAGTTGTTTGAAGACTTGCCAGTTGGGTATTCCGTTAGAGAAGAGAAATGGGTGTGGACCGATTTGTGGGATATCCATGCCATTGCCACATGTATGATTTGATTGAATGTGGAAATAATTTTGTTTTATGCATCACTAATGAATGGTTTCTCGAGCAATTATCCCTTTGTTAAATGATATGCTTGTGTAGTGTGGCATGTGCTTTGTTGTTCTGTCTGCTCAACACTCTTGGAATACATACTGCTACTTCTCTTTTAAACTTGATTTAAAGACTCAGTTTGTATCCCAGCCACATTCAAATCAAATGTTATTGGTCACATACACATGGTTAGCAGATGTTAATGCGAGTGTAGCGAAATGCTTGTGCTTCTAGTTCCAACAGTGCAGTAATATCTAACAAGTAATCTAACAATTCCACAACAACTACCTAATACACACACATCTAAAGGGATGGAATATGTACATATAAATATAAATATATGCATGAGAGATGACCGAGCGACATAGGCAAGATGGTATAAAATACAGTACATACATATGAGATAAGTAATATAAGATATGTAAACATTATTAAAGTGGCATTATTTAAAGTAACTAGTGATCCATTTATTGACGTGGCCAATGATTCGAGTCTGTATGTAGGCAGCAGCCTCTCTGTGTTAGTGGTGGCTGTTTAACAGTCTGATGGCCTTGAGATAGAAGCTGTTTTTCAGTCTCACCTTTGATGCACTTGTACTGACCTCGCCTTCTGGATGTTAGCAGGGTGAACACGCAGTGGCTTGGGTGGTTGTTGTCCTTGATGATCTTTCTGGCCTTCCTGTGACATTGGGTGCTGTAAGTGTCCTGGACGGCAGGTAGTTTGCCCCCGGTGATGTGTTTTGCAGGCCGCACCACCTTCTGGAGAGCCTTGCAGTTGAGGGTGGTGCAGTTGCCGTACCAGGCGGTGATACAGCCCGACAGGACACTCTCAATTGTGCATCTGTTTTGTTGACGTTGAGTGAGAGGTTGTTTTCCTGACACCACACTCCGAGTGCCCTCACCTCCTCCCTGTAGGCTGTCTCGTTGTTGTGGGTAATCAAGCCCACTACTGTTGGGCCGTCTGCAAACTTGGTGATTGAGATGGAGGCGTGCATGGCCACGCAGTCGTGGGTGAACAGGGAGTACAGGAGGGGGCTGAGCACGCACCCTTCTGGGGCCCCAGTGTTGAGGATCAGCGAAGTGGAGATGTTGTCTTCTGCCTTCACCACCTGGGGGCGGCCTGCCAGGAAGTCCAGGACCCAATTGCACAGGGCGGGTTTGAGACCCAGGGCCTCAAGCTTAATGATGAGCTTGGAGGGTACTATGGTGTTGAATGCTGAGCTGTAGTCAATGAACAGCATTCTTACATAGTTATTCCTCTTGTCCAGATGGGATAGGGCAGTGTGTAGTGTGATGGCAATTGTGTCGTCTATGGACCTGTTGGGGCAGTATGCAAACTGAAGTGGGTCTAGAGTGGCAGGTAAGGTGGAGGTGATATGATCCTTGACTAGTCTCTCAAAGCACTTCATGATGACAGAAGTGAGTGCTAGTCATTTAGTTCAGATATCTTTGCCTTCTTGGGTACAGGAACAATGGTGGCCATCTTGAAGCATGTGGGGACAGGAGACTGGGATAGGGAGAGATTGAATATGTTCCTAAACACACCAGCCAGCTGGTCTGCGCATGCTCTGAGGACGTGGCTAGGGATGCCATCTGGGCCGGCAGTGTTGCGAGGGTTAACACGTTTAAATGTCTTACTCACGTTGGCCACGGAGAAGGAGAGTCCTTGGTAGCGGGCTGCGTCAGTGGCACTGTATTATCCTCAAAGCAGGCAAAGAAGGTGTTTAGTTTGTCTGGAAGAAAGACGTCAGTGTCCGTGAAGTGGCTGGTTTTCTTTTTGTAATCCGTAATTGCCTGTAGACCCTGCCACATACGTCCCGTGTCTGAGCCGTTGAATTGCGACTCCACTTTGTCCCTATACCGACATTCCGCTTGTTTGATTGCCTACACTGTTTATTTTCGACCATATTCCCAGTCATCGTTCCATGGTTAAATGGCAGTGGTTTGCGCTTTCAGTTTTGCGCGAACAACTACGCAAATGCAGTGATTGTCTCACAGTATGAACATACTGTAGATGATTGCACAGTAATTATAGTGATTTTGTCTCTTGATCATTTGTGAGCTGTCATGGGAGGGCATATTAATTTGTTTGTGATATACTTCTATACATAGGCCTATACCATAGACCAAAATAGATTCCCATCAGCCTAGTTTCACAACTAAATTGTTCATCAAGATGAAATGGGATCTTGTGAGTTTGTGGGAGGCTGCAAAATGTCTCAAATACAATCTCTCTATCCCTCTTTCTCTCTCTTTCTTTCTCTCTCTCTATGGTTTTAGGTTCCTAATTTAATCATAGATTTACTTTGAACAACCACAGGCAAAAGGTGACAGTGAAATTCTTCCCCTGAGAGAAAATAAGTTGTTTTCAATTCTAAAACATTTCCACTAGCTCCAAAGAGACTCTCTCTCTCTCTGCCACACTCCCTCTTTTTCTCTCTCTCCCGTCGATGAAGGCTGCAAGGTTTCTCAATTCTCGCTTTCTCTCTTTCCCATCGGTGCCAGTAGATGCTGTACATGGAGAGGGCAACACTGTAATCCCACATCACAAAGCCCACATAGCCACATAGTGCTGTTATTATGACTCAAACACAGAATGACGAAAGAGTTCAAATTAAGTGTTACCCAACAAAGTAAGAGGCCGTGTTTAATAAAGCGTTCCTGTGAGTATCAACCAGTCAAATGTAAGTTAGAGTGACACACCGTCCGCACGGAATATTAACCACTGCCGCTGTTTTTCTCGTCTTTAAAAATGCATCCGCCTAAATATTGCATATATTGTACAATTTCATTAATACCGCGTGAGTGTTGAATAATATGGACGCTTCTTATCGTTTGCGCAAAACATCACTTAAACCTCCTTACTAAACTTTAGTCTATAGGCAAGGCAAAGCGAAACTTTATGGTTTTCCTTACATATAAATGACCCTCAGCTCCCTAGAATGACACCTTATGCGAATGGGGCCGTCGACCGATTCACTACTTTCAAAGACGAACCTTTTGTGGAGAAACAAGTAAAGAAGTAAAACAGGTGCTCCATACGATACCCATCCCAGATATTTCATCTCTCTGGAAAGTCATCTTTTAAATTCAGGAGAGGAGAAGTGGATAGATCCTCTCTTTTAGTCCTGTAGCCACACTCAATCTTGAGTTGGGGAGGCTGGGAGAGGTTGAGGCAGGGGAGGCTGAGGGAGGGGAGACTGGGGAGGCTGGAGCCTTTGGCCCTAAGTGTGGGGAGAGCTCTGCTGAACACGTCGGGCCCAATCGCCGCGAGTGAATTTACTGCCGTTCTGCTTCCTGCTCTAGTGGGCAGATAAGATTACAGAATTTAGATTCAGCACCAGTACTCCTCCTCAGCATGGCTAACAAACACACACACACACACACACACACACACACACACACACACACACACACACACACACACACACACACACACACACACACACACACAGGGAGAGGAAGGAAGTCCCAGGTAACCATGGTATTTTGTAGCTGCAATACCATGCAATAGGTGGTATGGGTTGATTCACATATTGTAGTCATGAGACAGGCGGATGATTTTGCAATGTAACATACTGTACTTCACCCCACCAGTATCCCTATGCAGAGTGCGTAGCCTGCATTTGATCAATCAACGTGGAGAAAAAATGTGATTTGACCACCAAGTAAACACTTGATATGCCGACTGTTGACAGCTGACAGTTGGTTCGACAGTATACCTCACATACATCCTCACTGAGCCATCTTGTCAGTTCAGGGTGTGCCACGTGCTCAACTAATTGCATATGAATAATACATATAACTAAGTTGACAGATGTTTCAAGAGCCAAGATCTATCCAAAGAAATGTAGAAACAAAAAACTGCATTCAATTCATATTTTGGGGTGAAATAACATACAGAGATGCAATAATCCATTTACAAAAAGGTGTATCTACCTCCTTTATTTTGTCCTAATTCAATCAGAGCCTCGTGAGGCCCTAATCTCATTATCTGCGGTTAGCAGACCGCGGGCGGCGTGCAATGATGATCTCGACAGGACAGATTACCTGTGAATTATCCACTCAGAAAAGGACTATCACTTCTCAAGAGGCTGAGGTGTCAATTGATTTGAATCTTCAGTCCCCAATGTGACGTGTCTCTCTCACACCTCCAGTCAATTACAGGCCAGAAAGAAAAATGGT
>NC_036838.1:15411045-15505054 GCF_002910315.2 Salvelinus sp. IW2-2015
GTTCATGTTGTGTCATTGATCATCATGTCTTGTCCCTGTGCTTCCCTCTGCTGGTCTTATTAGGTTCTTCCCTCTTTCTATCCCTCTCTCTCCCCCTCCCTCTCTCCCTTCTCTCTCTGTGTACAACAAGTTAGTGGAATTGATTTGACATGAATGATTTATTTAAGCCTGCCAGCACCATCTTGCAGATGTCGTCCAGCACAGGTAGTCTCCAATGAAGACTGAATTCAACTAAGTCCTTAGGCTGTTCATTTTCAATATACTCAATTTCATAAAAAGGGAAATGTGCTCAAGACATTGGAATAATTTCACAATTCACAATTTCAGTAGCATTAAAGCTGCAATTTGTAACTTTTTAGGTGACACAACCAAATTCACATAGAAATGTCCGTTATAGATGTGTCATTGTCATTGAAAGCAAGTTTTAGAAGTGGTAGATCTGTTCTGCGTGCGCTATTTCAATGCTTCCTGTTCTTAAGTTTTGTGTTTGTACACCAAGTTCAAACAGCTGAAAATACAATATTTTTGGTTATGGAAAAGATATTTCACAGCGGTTTAGATAGTACATTGAGTCTCTACACTATACTTGCCTGTTTTGTCACATAAAACTGAAATGAGGTGAACTATTAGAATTTTAGCAACCAGGAAATGGCGGAGCGATTTTTGCATAGAAAATGCATTTCACAATATAATTTCAAGTACATGTGATGGTGAATGCGTACTAAATGGATTTAGATCAAGTGTGATGTTTAAATGTTTACTTAATGAAATATCAAGGAGGATCAGGTTAGTGTTACAACAGTCAAACCAGGGTTGCCGGAAAACGTGTGGTCAGGCGGCATTTGCCACAGCACTTTTCAATCAGGTGCGGCAGTGCCACACTTCTTTTGATTTAGTTTAATAAAATATATTGATGCAAAGCTTTAAAAATAGGGACAAAGGGATTTTTATCGATTTGCCTCATGATTGGTCAACTCCTTCACAATTTCTCTGTCCTTCACATCGGAGTGCTGCTGCAGGCTCTGTGCATGTCTTGACCAATCAATCACAGGTTGCGTGGGCCGGACACAACACACAAAGCTCAAGTGTTCTCCACTTTCTTCAGGCATTTATTTAGCAAGGAAAAGGATGGCTACTTTGAAGAATTCGTTTTTTGGGGGTTACTACATGATTCCATATGTGTTATTTCATAGTTTTGATGTCTTCACTATTATTCTACAATGTGGAAAATAGTCAAATAAAGAAAAACCCTTGAATGAGTGTCCAAACTTTTGACTGGTACTGAATATATATATATATATATATATATATATATATATATATTATGTTGGATATAAAAGACTGTAAAAACACCAGCTCCAAGTGATTTTAAATTAAGAAATCTGTTCCCACGCATAATGGAGAGACACATGATCGTATACAAATGTAAAAAAAGGTTTGAAATATTTATGTTTTAGTCAAACCTTATCTGTTTGGGCTTCTTGCGGTCAATTTGCAGTCTACAAATTATTTGTAATTATGCTCTGGCCCCCCGACCATCCTCTCAAGAACAAATCGTCCCGCGGCTGAATCTAGTTGATGATCCCTGGTTTAATGGGTCCGTTTTATTGTCATCTGGCATTTATCATTTTCTCACCTGACTTTACATGGCTAAGCTTAATATCATGAGGGACAGCTGGTTGCTCGGTCACTTTTGCTAGCTGTAATGTTAAATCATTAAATCACCCAGTGAAACGTAAAATGTTTTTTGCGCATTTAAATAAATATCGTCTTTCTTCAGGAGAAACATATCCGCATTTTCGACAACTCTCGCTTAAAAGGAGGGTGGATCAGTCAGTCATATCATTCTAATGTTCATTCTAAAACTAGAGGAGCAGCCATTTTAATTAGTAAGAACATACCGTTCGCAATGTCAAGTGTAGAGGCAGACTCTGCAGGCCGTTTCATTATTATAGTAGGAAGACCGTGTACTACACCTGTTATCTTAGCAAACATTTACGCACCAAATTGGGACAACAGTTCATTCTTCACAAATTTACTTTCTCGATTCCCAAATATGGATGCCCACCACCTAATATTAGATGGTGATATGAATTGTGTACTGTTGCCCAATCAGTATCGTTGTCACGATCGTCTTGCTGAGAGAGAGTGGACCAAGCGCAGCGTGTGCAAAATACATTCTCTTTTATTTTTAGAGAAAAGGAAAAACATGCAACGAACACTTTAACAAACTGAAACCAAAACAACCGTGAAGCTAAAGACGTAAGTGCACACACAAGCTACAAACGTACAACATAGACAATTACCCACATTAACCTAGTGCCYATGGCTGTCTTAAATATGGCTCCCAATCAGAGACAATTAATGACATCTGTCTCTGATTGAGAACCATTCAGGCAACCATAGACACAGCTAGACACCTACACCTTAAAGAAATACTAAGGCCAGGGCGTGACAGTACCCCCCCCCAAGGTGCGGACTCCGGCCGCAGAACCTGAAACAGAAGGGGACGAGGGACCCTCCCCTTCTGTTTCAGGTTCTGCGGCCGGAGTCCGCACCTTTGGGGGGGGGGGGGGGGTACTGTCACGCCCTGGCCTTAGTATTCTTTAGTGTGGCCCCCATCTGATGGGGTGGCCCCCATCATGGCGGCGGCTCGGGGCGGGACGAGGCCCCACTCCCACCATTGTCAATACCCGCTTTGGTGGCGCCTCTGGAGCGGCGACCCTTGTAGCAAGTCCCGGACTGAAGACCATCCTTAGAGGGCGCCACCGGACGGATGGGTAGCTCCGGACTGAGGGGTAGCTGCTCCGGACTGAGGGACGGCAGCTCCGGCCTGAGGGACGGCAGCTCCGGACTGAGGGACGGCAGCTCCGGACTGAGGGAGGGCAGCTCCGGACTGAGGGACGATCTGGCTGCTCTGGCTGGCTGGCGGATCTGGCTGCTCATGGCTGGCTGGCGGATCTGGCTGCTCATGGCTGGCTGGCGGATCTGGCTGCTCATGGCTGGCTGGCGGATCTGGCTGCTCATGGCTGGCTGGCGGATCTGGCTGCTCATGGCTGGCTGGAGGCTCTGGCTGCTCATGGCTGGCTGGAGGCTCTGGCTGCTCATGGCTGGCTGGCGGCTCTGGCTGCTTGACTGGCTGGCGGCTCTGGCTGCTCATGGCTGGCTGGCGGCTCTGGCTGCTCATGGCTGGCTGGCGGCTCTGGCTGCTCATGGCTGGCTGGCGGCTCTGGCTGCTCATGGCTGGCTGGCGGCTCTGGCTGGCTGGCGGCTCTGGCTGCCCCTGGCTGACTGGCGGCTCTGGCGGATCCTGGCTGACTGGCGGCTCTGGGATCCTGGCTGACTGCCGGTCTGGCGGATCCTGGCTGACTGGCGGCTCTGGCGGATCCTGGCTGACTGGCGGATCCTGGCTGACTGGCGGCTCTGGCGGATCCTGGCTGACTGCGGCTCTGGCGGTCCTGGCTGCTGGCGCACTGGCGGATCCTGGCTGACTGGCGGATCTGGCTGACTGGCGGCTCTGGCGGATCCTGGCTGACTGGCGGATCCTGGCTGACTGGCGGATCTGGCGGATCCTGGCTGACTGGCGGCTCTGGCGGATCCTGGCTGACTGCGGCTTCTGGCGGATCCTGGCTGACTGGCGGCACTGCGCGTCTGGCTCTGGCGATCCTGGCTGACTGGCGGCTCTGGCGGATTCTGGCTGACTGGCGGCTCTGGCGGATCCTGGCGGCTCTGGCGGATCCTGGCTGACTGTCGGCTCTGGCGGATCCTGGCTGACTGGCGGCTCTGGCGGATCCTGGCTGACTGCCGCTCTGGGGGATCCTGGCTGACTGCCGGCTCTGGCGGATCCTGGCTGACTGGCGGCTCTGGCGGATCCTGGCTGACTGGCGCTCTGGGGATCCTGGCTGACTGGCGGCTCTGGCGGATCCTGGCTGGCTGGCGGCTCTGGCGGATCCTGGCTGGCTGGCGGCTCTGGCGGATCTGCTGGCTGGCGGCTCTGGCGGATCCTGGCTGGCGGATCCTGGTGACTGGCGGCTCTGGCGGATCCTGGCTGACTGCGGCTCTGGCGATCCTGGCTGACTGGCGGATCTGGCGGATCCTGGCTGACTGGAGGCTCTGGCGATCCTGCTGCTGGCGGCTCTGGCGGATCCTGGCTGGCTGGCGCTCTGGCGGATCCTGGCTGGCTGGCGGCTCTGGCGGATCCTGGCTGGCTGGCGGATCCTGGCTGACTGGCGGCTCTGGCGGTCCTGGCTGACTGGCGGCTCTGGCGGATCCTGGCTGACTGGCGATCTGGCGGATCCTGGCTGACTGGAGGCTCTGGCGGATCCTGACTGACTGGCGGCTCTGGCGGATCCTGGCTGGCTGGCGGCTCTGGCGGATCCTGGCTGGCTGCGGCTCTGGCGGATCCTGGCTGGCTGGCGGATCTGGCTGACTGGCGGCTCTGGCGGATCCTGGCTGACTGGCGCTCTGGCGGATCCTGGCTGACTGGCGGATCTGGCGGATCCTGGCTGACTGGCGCTCTGGCGGATCCTGGCTGACTGGCGGCTCTGGCGGATCTGGCTGACTGGCTGCTCTGGCGGATCCTGGCTGACTGGCGGCTCTGGAGGATCCTGGCTGACTGGCGGCTCTGGAGGATCCTGGCTGACTGGCGGTTCTGGCGGATCCTGGCTGACTGGCGGCTCTGGCGGATCCTGACTGACGGGCGGCTCTGGCGGATCCTGACTGACGGGCGGCTCTGACGGCGCTGGGCAGACGGATGGCTTGACGGCGCTGGCAGACGGATGGCTCTAACGGCGCTGGGCAGACGGATGGCTCAGATGGCGCTGGGCAGACGGATGGCTCAGATGGCGCTGGGCAGACGGATGGCTCAGATGGCGCTGGGCAGACGGATGGCTCAGATGGCGCTGGGCAGACGGATGGCTCAGATGGCGCTGGGCAGCGAATGGCTCAGATGGCGCTGGGCAGACGGCAGACTCTGGCCGGCTGAGCGCACTGTAGGCCTGGTGCGTGGTACCGGAACTGGAGGTACCGGGCTAAGGACACGCACCTTCAGGCTAGTGCGGGGAGAAGGAACAGGGCATACTGGACCCTGGATACGCACATTAGACCTAGTGCGTGGTGCCGGCACTGGTGGTACCGGGCTGAAGACACGCATCTCAGGGCTAGTGCGGGGAGCAGCAACAGGACGCCACAGGACTCTGGGAACACACAGGAGGCTTGGTGCGTGGCGTAGGCACAGGTGGTAATGGGCTGGAGACACGCACACAAGGGCTAGTGCGTGGAGGAGGAACAGGGCTCTGGAGACGCACTGGAAGCCTGGTGCGTGGTGTAGGCACTGGTGGTACTGGGCTGGGGCGGGGAGGTGGCGCCGGAAATACCGGACCGTGCAGGCGTACTGGCTCCTTGAGCACTGAGCCTGCCCAACCTTACCTGGTTGTATGCTCCCCGTCGCCCGACCAGTGCGGGGAGGTGGAATAACCCGCACCGGGCTATGTAGGCGAACCGGGGACACCATGCGTAAGGCTGGTGCCATGTAAGCCGGCCCGAGGAGACGCACTGGTGGCAGATGCGTTGGGCCGGCTTCATGACATCCGGCTCAATCCTCAATCTAGCCCTACCAGTGCGGGGAGGTGGAATAACCCGCACCGGGCTATGAACACGTACAGGAGACACCATGCGCTCTACTGCGTAACACGGTGTCTGCCCGTACTCTCGCTCTCCACGGTAAGTACAGGGAGTATGCGCAGGTCTCCTACCTGACTTCGCCACACTCCCTTTCATCCCCCCCCCAAGAAATTTTTGGGTTGTACTCACGGGCTTCCAGCCTTGCTTCCGTGCTGCCTCCTCATATCGCCTCCTCTCGGCTTTAGCTGCCTCCAGCTCTTCACGAGGGAGGCGATATTCTCCCGGTTGTGCCCAAGGTCCCTTTCCATCATCTGTTTCACAGCAACAGGAAAATACATTCTCTTTTATTTTTAGAGAAAAGGAAAAACACGCAACGAACACTTTAACAAACTGAAACCAAAACAACCGTGAAGCTAAAGACGTAAGTGCACACACAAGCTACAAACGTACAACATAGACAATTGCCCACATTAACCTAGTGCCTATGGCTGCCTTAAATATGGCTTCCAATCAGAGACAATTAATGACATCTGTCTCTGATTGAGAACCATTCAGGCAACCATAGACACAGCTAGACACCTACACTAAACACAAACCCTACTACTACTCTACTTAACCCCCTAAACCATACAACCACCCTAGACAATACAAAAACACATACATTCCCCATGTCACACCCTGACCTAACTAAAATAATAAAGGAAACAAAGAATACTAAGGCCAGGGCGTGACAATCGTAGCTCTCCTAGGGTATCATCTCCATCAAAGACTCGCAATTCATCTCTTAAGACATATGACATATATGATGCATGGCATTTCCGCAATCMCACAGCTAGGGAGTATTATTTTTTTCTCGCCAGTTCATAAGACCTCTTCACGTTTTTACCATTTGTTCCTGGACAATAGATTTCTGATTACCACGCTATCGTCATTTCGGATCATTCTCCCCTTACGACGAAGCTAATTATACCAAATACACAGCCTAATTATCATCCTTCGTGGCTTAACTCACTGCTGCTTTCAGAAGAAACCTTTGTTTGTTTTATATAATCTCAAATTGAGATGCTTAATCAAACCCCTGGAATGTCTCCTGCGACAGTATGGGAATCAATGCAAGCCTATCTAAGGGGTCAAATTATATCGTACAGCGCAAGATTAAGGAAGTGCAATATTCAACGCCTTGGGGAAATAAATAAAATCTTGGATTTGGATATGGCATATTCACAGTCTTCATCCCCAGATCTACTAAAACAAAGTTTGACACTTCAGAAGGAGTTTGATCTTCTTTCAACTCGACAAACTGAAAATCATATTAGTAAATCTCGATAACAAAATTATGAACATGGAGTGAAATCAGGGAAAATTTTAGCACGTCAGGGAACAGCAAATCAAACCATACCTGAGATAAATGACGAGCTGGGAAATGTATTGATCATTAGAGATCAATTCATGCTCTCATAACTTTACTCACAATAGTGACAGACCGGCTCATATCGGTTTTATGTAGAAAAATTTGAAATTGTGTTTTTTACATTGGATAAAAGTGGAACAATGGGAAAGTAATTATGCTTTGAAGTTGATAAACTTGTAAACTCACTTTTGAGAAAATGGCCTTTGAATGTTTTTGTACCTACTGGAGAGCTCTCCTTTGTCTACACCCATTCAGCATTGTTCACACCCTCTTAAGCCAGCCCCACCCATCTCTTTAAGGATTCACATGTGAGGTCAAGTGCTAAACAGTGAGTAGTGTAGTAAAGATTAAGACAAWWWTTTTTTTWAAGTAGTAGCCTACAATAAGGAAAAAATCCAGGTAAACAGAAAGATAAAAAGTGTCCAGATATATATATTATTTTTTTGTATATCTATCCATCTATGTCCTTAATCAGTATAAAGGAGGAAATGTTGCTCATTTGTTGAGGAAAATCAAAGCTGTGGATGCATTACATTAGCTGTGGATGTTCGAGAAGGCATTTCTGCCCCCAAAAACATTTTGATWAAAAAAAGAAAAAATTAAGTTCAAACGGCTCTCCTGTGAAGTCTTGCTACATAAGCCTAGTTTCCTGAAATGGGTCACATTTTTACACTTCGTTAAATACACAGGTAACACTACCTTATTCAACACCTTCTTTGAGAATTTAGATATTCCTACAGTTGAACCTAAGATTTGCTGCTGAATTGGAAGAACAGTTATCTGTAGAAGAGATTGTGTTGGCAATTAAATCTATGCGGTGTGGTAAATCCTCTGGTCCCAATAGATTTCCGAGCAAAGTCTTTAGAATTGTTTTAATCAACTTTCTCCTCTCTTGCTTTCCGTATTTGAGGAATCATTCTCCTCAAACTCTGTACCCTCAACAATGAGACAGGCATGTATTTCACTTATTCTGAAAAATAAAATAAAACTCAGTGTTGTTRATATAGGCCAATTTCTAGATACTGTACTTCCTAAGATACTTTCCCGCCGTTTTGAATCAGTCCTTCTTCATTCTTCATTCTTTTTTCAACATTTGATATATTTATAGTATATTTTATAATCCCTCTTCATCTGACACACAATAAATAGTGTCATCACTTGATGCCGAGAAGGCGATTGATCAGGTGGAGTGGGATTTTCTTTTTTATACTCTCAAATTATTTGGATTTGGTCCCAATTTTATATCCTGGATCAAAGTCCTTTATTTTTCCCATATGGCTGCAATGTGCACAAATAATAACCTTTCATCCTATCTCCAACTTCAATGTGGGACAAGACTGGGTTGTCCCGTCCCCTYGGATGTTAGCCATCACAATATAGTCTTTAGCCATAGCAATATGTACTAACACCACTATCAAAGCTATTCGAAGAAGGAGCTTAGAGCATAAAGTCTCACTCTATGTGGATGACATGCTATTTTATACAGTGCATTTGGAAAGTATTCAGACCCCTTTTTTCCAAATTTTGTTACGTTACAGCCTTATTCTAAAATTGATTAAATAAATAGTCTCAGAAATCTACACACAATACCCYATAATGACAAAGTAATTTTTTTTAATGTATAAACATTTACTAAAAATAAAAAACAGAAATTACTTATTTACATAAGTATTCAGACCCTTTGCTATGAGACTCGAAATTGAGCTCAGGTGCATCCTGTTTCCATTGATCATCCTTGAGATGTGTCTACTTGATTGGAGTCCACCTGTGGCAAATTCAATTGATTGGACATTATTTGGAAAGGCACAAACCTGTCTATATAAGGTCCCACAGTTGACAGTGCATGTCAGAGCAAAAACCAAGCCATGAGGTCGAAKAAATTTTCCTTAGAGCTCCGAGACAGGATTGTGTGGAGGCACAGATCTGAGGAAGGGTACCGAAAAATGTCTGCAGCATTGAAGGTCCCCAAGAACACAGTGGCCTCCATCATTCTTAAATGGAAGAAGTTTGGAACCACCAAGACTCATCCTAGAGCTGGCTGCCTGGCCAAACTGAGCAATCAGAGGAGAAGTACCAAGAACCCGATGGTCACTCTGACAGAGCTCCAGAGTTCCTCTGTGGAGATGGGAGAACCTTTCAGAAGGACAACCATCTCTGCAGCACTCCACCAATCAGGCCTTTGTGGTAGAGTGGCCAGATGGAAGCCACTCCTCAGTAAAAGGCACATAACAGCACGCTTGGAGTTTTCCGAAAGGCCCCTAAAGGACTCTCAGACCATGAGAAACAAGATTCTCTGGTCTGATGAAGCCAGGATTGAACTCTTTGGCCTGAATGCCAAGCATCATGTCTGGAGGAAGCCTGTCACCATCCCTACGGTGAAGCATGGTGGTGGCAGCATCATGCTGTGGGGATGTTTTTCAGCGACAGGGAATGGGAGACTAGTCCAGATTGAGGGAAAGATGAACGGAGAAAAGTACAGAGATATCCTTGATGAAAACCTGCTCCAGAGAGCTCAGGACCTCAGACTGGGGCGAAGGTTCACCTTTCAACAGTACAAYGACCCTAAGCACACAGCCAAGACAATGCAGGAGTGGCTTCGGGACAATTCTCTGAATGTCCTTGAGTGGCCCAGCCAGAGCCCGGACTTGAACCCAATCGAACATTTCTGGAGAGAMCTGTAAATAGCTGTGCGGCAACACTCCCCATCCAACCTGACAGAGCTTGAGAGGATCTTCAGTGAAGAATGGGAGAAACTCCCCGAAAACAGGTGTGCCACGCTTGTAGCGTCAAACCCAAGGAGATTCAAGGCTTTAATCGCTGCCAAAGGTGCTTCAACAAATTACTGTTTTAAGGGTCTGAATACTTATGTAAATGTGATATTTCAGTTTTTTTTATTTCTAATACATTTGCAAAAATGTATAAAAAACGTTTTTTTCTAAATGGGGTATTGTCATTATGGGGTATTGTGTGTAGATTGATGAGATATATTTTTTTAAATCCACTTTAGAAAAAGGCTGTAACGTAACAAAATGTTGGGAAAACAAGGGTTCTAAATACTTTACGAAACACTGTATGTCTGACGCTTTAACAGTTTTTTCAGGATCTACTAAATATCCAGATTTAAAGTTCATCTTCAAACAATTGAATTGATTCCTATTAATCCTTCTGCCTTGCAAACTTATTTTAGGAATGTGCCCTTCAGAGTGATTACACAGAAATTTAAATACTTGGAATATGGGTTACACACAATTTCAAATATCTCTATTAAGCCAATTTCCCTCCCTTAACACTCCCTTGAACGCTGGCTTTGGGCGGAAAAATTGACACTGTTAAAATGAATGTATTAACAAAGTTTTTATACTTATTTCAATGTATTCTTATCTTTCTTACAAAATCATTTTTTATCTCCATGAATAATCTGATATCTGCTTTTATCTGGAGCAAGAAAAACCGTTGGATACATAAAAGCGTATCGCAGAGATCTTGCCCCCAGGGTGGTCTAGCACTTCCGAACTTTCAATATTATTACTGGGCAGCTAATATAAGAATCATTCTTTATTGGATGACTGAAATCCCTGATGTTTGCAGGACCAAAATGGTTGACCCTAGAGGTTTCATCCTGTGACCCCACCTCAGCTGCCTTACTCTGATCAAAACTCACATAAGTCCAGGCGATCATTTGTTCTCAGTCATTTTCAACTTCTGCCCCGTTATCAACATTTTCACGTGTGAGCCCCATCGTGAGTTTTTTTAATGCGTGTGATGTCAGAATAGACTCACTGTTCCAAAATGTGATTGTTACGCAACAGGACAGTTAACCTGTGCTGCCCTCAATTTAAATTMGTTTCTAACAAGTTGTATTTTTTGTTTGAACTGTTTGAATTCAGGTGTGTTCCGTCTCCTCATTATTTCACATAGAAGTAGCCAATGTCACTGTTGTGGACCATTAATGTTTGAGGCTTTACTGAACCTGACAAACTTCTCTCTTTGATCAGAGCCCAAGCACCTCCCCAGTGTTTCCCCAGATCAAGTATGCAGACATTTGCGCAGTCTAGCACAAAAATGTCCCCCCCTGGCACATTTTCTGAATGGCGGAATGGCGCTCACATTTCCTTCATTGTTGTTTTCCTTACAAATAATAACTTTGGACATGTGTGCGTTCCAGTCAAAGTAAGTGTATATCGTGTTGTCGTTTCTACTAACACATTTGGAATTCAACAAATGTCTGTCTTTTTGAGTGGGTGAATAAAGGTTKAAATCTTATTGATCTACGTCTCAACCAAATATTACCCACATTTCCACACTGAAATGACATCATTAAGTTTGCTGACGACACAACAGTGGTAGGCCTGATCACCGACAACAATGAGAAAGTCTATAGGGAGGATGTCAGACACCTGGCAGTGTGGTGCCAGGACAACAACCTTCTCCCTCAATGTGAGCAAGACAAAGGAGATGATCGTGGACTACAGGAAAAGGAGGACCGAGCACGCCCCCATTAACATCGACAGGGCTGTAGTGGAGCGGGTTGAGAGCTTCAAGTTCCTTGGTGTCCACATCACCAACAAACTATCATTGTCCAGGCACACCAAGACAGTCATCAAGAGGACACGACAACACCTTTTCCCCCTCAGGAGACTGAAAAGATTTGGCTTGTCTTCCCAGATCCTCAAAACGTTCTACAGCTGCACCATCGAGAGCATCCTGACTGGTTGCATCACCGACTGGTATGGCAACTGCTCGGCATCCGACCGAAAGGCGCTACGGAGGGTAGTGCGTACGGCCCGATACATCACTGGGGCCAAGCTTCCTGCCATCCAGGACCTATATACTAGTCGTGTCAGAGGAAGGTCCAAAAAAATGTCAAAGACTCCAGTCACCCAAGTCATAGACTGTTCTCTCTGCTACTGCACGACAAGTGGTACCGAAGTGCCAAGTCTCAGTCCAAAAGGCTCCTTAACAGCTTCTACCCCAACATGAGCCTCAACTCAGAAATTTGGTGGAAAAAGTCAAGGGGTGTGAATACTTTCCGTAGGCACTGTAAACTTTCCTTGTGGGGGAAAGTTCTGTCTAAAATAGGTATAATATAGGCCAAGTAGGAGGATGTGAGAATAGTGAACATAGAGATTTTGTTTTCATAATTCAAAATGGTAGCTACAACAAAGCATGTTCGGTAGCTATTAGCTAGCTAGCCTTACTAATGTGCAACAAAGCTATTTTTCAAAATTATGAACTGTAGCTTGAAAGATTGTTTGACCGCAGACTTTAGCTTGAACGAGGTACTTGTGATTTGACTTGGACACAAGTATAAAGGACTTGGACTTAAACGCTAGGGCGAATTAGAGCATAATATGGTGTTAACTTCTCTGATCTACCCACCACGGTATCGGGATAATTGTCATCAACAACGCTGAATAGCATAGCGCCACAGTCAAATAATATTACAAAAAAATATTCATATTCATGAAATCACAAGTGCAATATTGCAAAACACAGCTTAGCCTTTTGTTAATCCACCTGTCGTCTCAGATTTTGAAATGATGCTTTACAGCGAAAGCAATACAAGCGTTTGTGTAAGTTTATCGATCGCTCAACAAAACATTAAGTACACTTAGCATCAGGTAACTTGGTCACGAAAATCAGAAAAGCAATCAAATTAATCGTTTACCTTTGATGATCTTCGGATGTTTTCACTCACGAGACTCCCAGTTAGACAACAAATGTTATTTTTGTTCCATAAAGATTATTTTTATATCCAAATACCTCCGTTCGTTTGGCGCGTTATCCTCAGAAACCCACAGGAAAGAGCGGTCAYGACAACGCAGACGAAAATTCCAAATAATATCCATAATGTCCACAGAAACATGTCAAACATTTTTTATAATCAATCCTTAGGTTGTTTTTCAAATATACAGTATATTCGATAATATATCAACCGGGAGTGTTGGTTTTTCACTAGGACCGGGAGAAACAATGGCCACCTTTCTCTGTTGCGCAAAACTCACTCTGAGAGCCCCCACCTATCCACTTACGCAATGTGATTGTTCGTGCTCATTTTTCAAAATAAAAGCCTGAAACTATGTCTAAAGACTGTTGACACCTTAGGGAAGCCATAGAAAAAGGAATCTGGTTGATATCCCTTTAAATGRATGATAGGCATGCATAAGAACAGAGAGGTTTCAAAAAAAGAGGCACTTCCTGATTGGATTTTCCTCAGGTTTTCGCCTGCAATATCAGTTCTGTTAAACTCACAGACAWTMTTTTGACAGTTTTGGAAACTTTAGAGTGTTTTCTATCCTAATCTGACAATTATATGCATATTCTAGTTTCGGGGGCTGAGAAATAGGCAGTTTCAAATGGGTACGTTTTTTAGCCAAAAACGAAAATACTGCCCCCTATACTTAAGAAGTTTTAACAAACTATTAGCATTTCTTGTATTTTGTTTCAATCAAAGTATATGGCACAACCACCCTAAAAAGTGTTTTTGGTGTAACAGTAATGTTATAGGCCTATTATGCTATGGAATTGTATTCGGTTATGTTATGTAAAATGTAAATTAATCATTATGTGATCTTGCGAGACATTGATTAATCTTTGAAGCACGATTGTGAGAAGTGATAATCTGCTATTTGTAATAATAATATGAAGTGATGAGTATGACTATTAGGCGTAAGCAACAGATCTTGATGAGATGTCATTTTAAGAGATCGGAGCACCCTTTGTGGTGCTGAAAGGACAGCGAGCAATGATGTTAAAGAAGCTGAACCAAGTTGTGGTGCTGAAGGATAGCTGAAGGATAGCTTTACCATTCGGCCAGTTCAGGAACAAACAACAATAATTTGCAGTAGGCCTATAGCCTAATAGGCCTACGACTATGTGGTGTAGATATTTGTAGGCTATAGCCTAATGTAAATACAAATACATATAGCTTAATATCATTGCACTGTTTGCGAGGAGAGCTATATTGCGAGTAGGAATGTCATTGTATTGTGTAGTTTACACTCTGTATCATGAATAAAAGTTGATTTGATTAGCTTGAACACATGGCTACAATATAATGTACCCTATTACAAAATTAAAGTAAACTATCAATTCATAGAATGTATTTGCATAGATTAAACATGCTAAGTAGTGAACATAAATCATTACTACGTAGAATTGCAGGAAATTAATTTTAAAACAGCCATAAGATTCATGCATCTAAATAAAATATAACCTAAATGCATTATTATTTATATTATTATTATATTTCAGGTTTGCGCTGAGCGTTGTTGATGTAGCACAGCGGACTGAAATAGCCCAAAAGTTCAATGTGGCATAAAATTGCCTTAAATGTGATAACAGCAATGAGTTAATATTTTATCAGGCGCACACATCCTCCACTCAATGATTTTGTAGCAAAAACATAAGTAGAAAAAAATTATATCAATGGCTTTTAATTTTGTGGAAAACAGGTACCTTTCTTGAGAACATACTTCAACAATACTTTTAAGACCTCAGACAAAGCCTCCAGCAACAACAAGTGAAGAGAAAATATTTAATGTACAAAAAATGTTGAATCACTAAAAACTTGTAAATAAATAAAGTAAATAAAATATGGAATAGAAGAAGAATTTAAGCAATGAGGTCTGTGTCCTTAATATTCAACTTTGTATCTTCACTAACGTAAGACCTAGCGTCATACAGTCATCACTCGATTCCCAGTCACCATGTTTTCTGTAAGCATCTGCCAGTATGTGCCAATATGACTCACAGAGATTTCTCTAGTTTTGGGTTCACACTCAACATACGCTTGTCTCATTTCAAATTCCAGTATGTTGATAGATCATTTAGCATCTCCAATGAAATTTAAAGTAGATTCCATTCTGACCAAGTAACAAGTGATTGCACAATGATATTTTTGTACAAAACATATTCATCACTAGCGTTTACTCGCGGTTGAATAACAACGCACAACATAATCAGTGACCTGATTGTACGTGACCCATTAGGTTTCACAGGTTGGCATTTATTGTCATGAATCTTGCCCCGGAGGCAGCTCTGCAGAGTTTTTGTGAATTTTCATGATATAGCACATTTTCACTTAGCAGCTGGACCATCTTGCATAAATTACTCAGTTCTGCCTTGTCGTGACGTGACTATCATTAATGTGATGACTGCTATTTATCAAATAATTAGCTACTATGTTTAATTCATACTCAATTAAATGATTMATGTAACAATTAGCTAATTTGGAATTTGAGGCACCACTGTAAAGGTTCTTTATCGAGTTACTGCCTCCCGACTTAAACTCTAAAGATATCTAAATAGCTCTTACATCAATAAAAGTACATTTTTCATTTTTACCTCATCAGTCTCATTCTGAACATCGTATAATCCTTGGATATCTGTACAAACCTTAACCTAAGTGATGAATCAGCGATACACAAATTGGCTTACTTATTTATTTACTAACTAACTAAATCATCACACAGAATACGTAAACACACACAGCGTAAGTTATTGATTACATACATAATAAAATGAAAACAGGTCCCTAGTGGACTAACAAAAGCACGACCGTTTGGTTACGCAATGGAAGGGAGGGGTATGTAAAGGAGAGGGGGAGACAAAGAGAGTCAACTTATCGTACATACATTTGGAAGCTACGCTCACGGGAATATGAATACTTTGCACATGAATGACTGCTCATTCGGAAAAGAAATGCAATGTAAATATTTACGCATAGATGTCTTTGTCGTCTCTCTGTTGAACTCGATGGTTCTATGGGAAGTGGTTCGATGTAAGTCTCTGGTTGTCCACCAGAGGTCACAATGTCCTTCTGAGTTGTAGGCTTCTTCTGTCTGGGAGTATTCGTTAGAGTAGATACTTCAGGTGTACCACGTGGTGGTAAGAGGGAGCTGTTCTTCCCTCTCATCTTTGGTAAAATGTCMTAGACTACTTTACAGACACAGCTAAGCTGCAGACTGTGAATGTTTGGTCTAGTCTAGGACATGATTTTTCAGGGTTCAAAATCAAAAGTAACAGTAACAATCAGTATCTGGTGTGGCCACCAGCTGCATTAAGTACTGCAGTGCATCTCCTCCTCATGGACTGCACCAGATTTGCCAGTTCTTGCTGTGAGATGTTACCCCACTCTTCCACCAAGGCACCTGCAAGTTCCCGGACATTTCTGGGGGGAATGGTCCTAGCCCTCACCCTCCAATCCAACAGGTCCCAGATGTGCTCAATGCTGGCAATGGCGGAACACTGACATTCCTGTCTTGCAGGAAATCATGCACAGAACAAGCAGTATGTCTGGTGGCATTGTCATGCTGGAGGGTCATGTCAGGATGAGCCTGCAGGAATGGTACCACATGAGGGAGGAGGATGTCTTCCCTGTAAAGCACAGCATTGAGATTGCATGCAATGACAACAAGCTCAGTCCGATGATGCTGTGACACACCAGGTTTGTGCCCGTTGTTGCCGGGGATGTCTGATGAGGACCTGCCTTACAACAGGCCTACAAACCCTCAGTCCAGCCTCTCTCAGCCTATTGCGGACAATCTGAGCACTGATGAGGGATTGTGCATTCCTGGTGTAACTCGGGCAGTTGTCGTTGCCATCCTGTACCTGTCCCGCATGTGTGATGTTCGGATGTACCGATGCTGTGCAGGTGTTGATACACGTGGTCTGCCACTGCGACGACGATCAGCTGTCCGTCCTGCCTCACTGTAGCACTGTCTTAGGAGTCTCACAGTACGGACATTGCAATTTACAGTTTATTGCCCTGGCCACATCTGCACTCCTCATGCCTCCCTGCAGTATGCCTAAGGCACGTTTACGCAGATGAGCAGGGACCCTGGGCATCTTTCTTTTGGTGTTTTTCAGAGTCAGTAGAAAGGCCTCTTTAGTGTCCTAAGTTTTCATAACTGTGACCTTAATTGCCTACCGTCTGTAAGCTGTTAGTGTCTTAATGACCGTTCTACAGGTGCATGTTCATTAGTTGTTTATGGTTCATTGAACAAGCATGGGAAACAGTGTTTAAACCCTTTACAATGAAGATCTGTGAATTTATTTAGATTTTTACGAGTTTTCTTTGAAAGACAGGGTCCTGAAAAAGTGACATTTCTTTTTTTGCTGATTTTATGTTGTCACAGTGTCCAATGTTTGATGTTGAAGTTTTGGCGGCAAAGTCTCTCTGTGTAGCAAAGGATTTTCAGCCCTCCAATACTGCAGAGCCCAAGGGAGAGTTTCTGCAAGGTATTTAAGTCATAAAACAGGCCAAACTCCCCCCTCTCCTCTCCATGGGGGAGAGAGGGGGGAGGGTCTGGCTAGCCTCAAACATTTGCCTAGCTGATGGGTCCTTTTGATCCTCGCCATGGAGATAAGGTCATGACAGCCTCCAGGTCAAGATTAGTGACAATAAATGTCAACCTGTTAGAGCGCACACCTGTAATACAACGTTGTGGATAGATGATGATTCTCTGGGCTCAGTAGATTTTGTTCCACATGTCCTGGAATGAGAAATAGAGAATCTTAAATAAGATATATCAGTGTTAACCCCCCAACTAGATAGCTAGTGCTCTTGTCTTTTCCTACTAGCACTAACTGTACAGTAAGTCGCTCTGGATAAGGGTGTCTGCTAAATTGCTAAAATGTAAATGTAATTATAAAACAACTATTTATCGCACTTGACTGCAGGACCTTTGAATTCAATTTACATTTAGGGTGACATTTTCCACAAGCAAATAGTAGTGAGCAGTGGGCAAAATAATATTTAAAATAGACAGGAAAGCACATTGTAGCTCACATCTTAGAAGAATAGTTTCAAATAAAAATTTGTCGGGGAGATTATAATGAGTTCTACCTTTTCGTGTACACTTAACTGAACTTTTGGAACCTTCTGTTCTCAAGAAAACAATTCTTTGACACAGATAATCCCTCTGATGTGGTCTCTATGTGATACAATTGATCTGCATTGTGCAGGATGAGTTGGTCAACTCCCATGTTATTCTCTATTTTAATGCCAAAAGCCTCCTTCCACTAATTCGACCCACCACCCCACTCCAGCCCCCTCCACCAATACCTCCAGAGATGCAGCTGGAGAATGTTGATGTCCTAGGTGTTTGTCTCCTGCCGGTTTCACGGGCCGGCTACCATTGAGGGATTAGCACAATATAAAAAGACAACACCCAAGKATGCCCCAACAGGGTCTCTATCAGATAACAACCTCCACCACAACCGTGTTTAGTACAAACAAAGAGCCTGCTGTGTCGGAATATTCGTTCAACAACTTTTATCTGCTGACAGCTTCCTGTTGTGTCAGAGACCACAGCTGCGAGGAATCTTTTACATCTTTGGATGTTGCCTCCAAATCAAAGTGTTGTCAGATGTGGGTGGTTTCCGGACTGTCCGGGCTACTGGGAGATTAATAACTCGACAACCCCTTGGGTGGAAACTTGCTGACTTACTCTGTCACGTGATTTAATAACCTGGGCCTACCATAACGACATGTTGATGACTTTCTCAGTGCATGGTCAATTGCTCACACATAGTGTAGCCATCTAGGGGGTCGAGGAACACGTTCACAGATTTCAGAGGCGTTAATTGACAGTATCGAATTGATTCGGTCTCACACAACACTCTTTTATGTCTCCCTCAAATTGGACACTGTGCATAAGTGTAACACAAGAAATGATGACCGGCAGGAAGATTGCATTTTCTACTTTGTAGTCACAACATGATCGTGTATTGTATGTTTTGTAACAGCTGTAAGTATGAAACCCATGATTCGATTTTGTTTGTGAGAGTGAAGGACACATTTCAATGTGGGTCCATTCTATCTGCACAGCAGATATAATCTTGTTATTTAATTTGGCAGTGATAGGTAAACCAGCAGAGCACTTTGAATGGAACCTGGCCAAAGATATCGAAACCAAAATAACATTCTCATTATCGAGGAATTCCCTCGGTTGGTTGAAGAAAAATAAGGTTACCATAGTGTAGTTTGTGTGTGTTACTGTACTGAACAGTATCAGCCCTGTGAAATCTGGTGAAGAAGGGGATTAGATGGTTATTAGATGGTTATAAGCAAAGGCTTTATCAGATTTACAGCAGAGAGGGGAATGAGACACAGGGGGAATCTAATTGGAAATKGCTCATTCTGAGATGTTCCGTTTGCATTGTAGGACGCTTAAGTGGCTTTACTAAGACATGGCAATATGAAACTTAGTCCACATAAGTATTACATAATGTTTGATTTAGTTTTCACATATTTCAGTTTTGGAATTGCTTCTACGTACATTTGGCTTAATCATGCAGTCATATCACAACAACGTTATTTTAATATAGGCTTAATAAGTGGTGATATTGCAAGATGAAATATTGGCTCTTGTGTATTGTACTCCCTTTTTGTTTATTTGCAGAAATGTACATACATGTCAATAGGATGAGGTTTTTACAATATACATTTTCCCTAAAGAGAAGATGCATGATTTAACACACATGTAGTCATATACACAGTACATCATGTACTTTTATGTTTTCACTCTGTATCCACCTTGTGACATTGCATTTAACGAGCAACGCATTTACACTTGGCCACAACCCACAACAGGTATATGTCTGCACGTGTCTTCTGGAGGTGGTCAGCCATATCGTAATGATCTTGGTCCTTTCCAAAAAACAGGACTATTTACATTAGGGATGCACGATATAGCGGTGAACATATCGGAATCGGMSGATTTTAGCTAAAAATTCCAACATCGACATCGGCCCGATGTCTAGTTTAACGGTGATGTGCAAAACCGATGTCAAAGGTGAGGTGCATACCTACAGTTGAAGTCGGAAGTTTACATACACCTTAGCCAAATACATTTAAACTCAGTTTTTCACAATTCCTGACATTTAATCCTAGTAAAAATTCCCTTTCTTAGGTCAGTTAGGATCACCACTTTATTTTAACAATGTGAAATGTCAGAATAATAGTAGAGAGAATTATTTATTTCAGCTTTTATTTCTTTCATCACATTCCCAGTGGGTCAGAAGTTTACATACACTCAATTAGTATTTGGTACCATTGCCTTTAAATTGTTCAACTTGGGTCAAACGTTTTGGGTAGCCTTCCACAAGCTTCCCACAATAAGTTGAGTGAATTTTGGCCCATTCCTCCTGACAGAGCTGCTGTAACTGAGTCAGGTTTGTAGGCCTCCTTGCTCGCACACGCTTTTTCAGTTCTGCCCATAAATTTTCTATAGGATTGAGGTCAGGGCTTTCTGATGGCCACTCCAATATCTTGACTTTGTTGTTCTTAAGCCATTTTGCCACAACTTTGCAAGTATGCTTGGGGTCATTGTCCATTTGGAAGACCCATTTGCGACCAAGCTTTAACTTCCTGACTGATGTCTTGAAATGTTGCTTCAATATATCCACAAAATGTTCCTGCCTCATGAAGCCATCTATTTTGTGAAGTGCACCAGTCCCTCCTGAAGCAAAGCATCCCCACATCATGATGCTGCCATCTCCGTGCATCATGGTTGGGATGTTGTTCTTCAGCTTGCAAGCATCCCCCAAACATAACCATGGTCATTATGGCCAAAGAGTTCTATTTTTGTTTCATCAGACCAGAGGACATTTCTCCAAAAAGTACGATATTTGTCCCCATGTGCAGTTGCAAACCATAGTCTGGCTTTTTTTATGGCAGTTTTGGAGCAGTGGCTTTTTCCTTGCTGAGTGGCCTTTCAAGTTATGTCGATATAGGACTTGTTTTACTGTGAATATAGATACTTTTGTGCCTGTCTCCTCCAGCATCTTCACAAGGTCCTTTGCTGTTGTTCTGTGATTGATTTGCACTTTTCGCACCAAAGTACGTTCATCTCTAGGAGACAGAAGGCGTCTCCTACCTGAGTGGTATGATGGCTGTGTCGTCTCATGGTGTTTATACTTGCGTACTATTGTTTGTACAGATGAACGTGGTACCTTCAGGCGTTTGGAAATTGCTCCCAAGGATGAACCAGTCTTGAGGAGGTCTACAATTTTTTTCTGAGGTCTTGGCTGATTTCTTTTGATTTTCCCATGATGTCAAGCAAAGAGGCATTGGATTTGAAGGTAGGCCTTGAAATACATCCACAAGTACACCTCCAATTGACTCAAATGATGTCAATTAGCCTATCAGAAGCTTCTAAAGCCATGACATCATTTTCTGGAATTTTCCAAGCTGTTTAAAGGCACGGTCAACTTGGTGTATGTAAACTTCTGACCCACTGGAATTGTGATATAGTGAATTATAAGTGAAATTATCTGTCTGTAAACAATTGTTGGGAAAATTACTTGTGTCACGAACAAGTTGATGTCCTGACCGACTTGCCAAAACTATAGTTTGTTAACAAGAAATTTGTGGAGTGGTTGATAAATGAATTTKAATGATTCCAACCTAAGTGTATGTAAACTTCTGACTTCAACTGTAAGTAATAACCCCACGTAAAATGTAGGGCTACACGTTCAACACAGCATTCCCACAATGTCTGCTGTGTGGATCGAGCAGTCAACAAGTCGAGCAGTCATTTGAAAGAATACGAACATTTTAGTGAGACAACTTAATGGCGAAATYCATTAATGCCAAGATAATGGAATTCATTGCCCTCGACAATGAACCGTTTTCTGTCGTGGGTGATGTTGGCTTTCACCGACTGGTCGAGCACCGGTACACACTACCATGTGCACTATTTTTCAGATGTTTCCCTACCGGAGTTACACATTAATAGCATCACTGCTGTTAGCTTCACGACTGACATTTGGACCAGTGATATCAGTCTATTGAGCATGCTGAGTCTGACAACACAGTGGGTCGTCGAGGATTGCATGCTCATGAATGTGCTGGATGTCATACCGCTGCTTCCATTTCAATGGCATTTGAGAGCATGTTTGAAACTTGGAAACATGAACACACTAGCTAGCTCCATTTGAACATCTGACTCGAGAAATAAGCTCATCAACTGCGCCTGCAGCAGATGTGATACCCTCTGTCATGGCATTGAAACGCCTGCTCAACAAAACTGCAGACACAGGCTGTGAACAAGCGATTCGGTGGCATTCTCTCTTTACTGTTTCACCACCATGCTCAATGCTATGTACAAGGACCACTACTTCGATGCAGACAAGAAAYAGGGTTTACGTGAAATCTTACACACACATCTGGACAAGATGGAAACGGACACAGTGACAGTGTGCACCGAGGAAGAGAGGCAAAGGACAGACAGAGCTGACACTTCACTGCTTGACGTGTATGATGAAATCCTGGTTTAGAATGAAACGGCTGAACAAATAAACAACGAAACAGCACAGCAAGTAAGTGAAAGAAATAGGTTTTGATTATGTTTTACTGGTAATGGGGACTTGGGTAAATGCCAACAAAATAACTTTTTGGTCAGTGCAGTGTGTGTGTGTAACCTTTATTTAACTAGGTAAGTCAGTTAAGAAAAAAATCTTATTTACAATGACGGCCTACCCGGGCCAAACCCGGACGACGGTTAACGGTATCAGTATCGTTTTTTGGGGGGCAAGGAAAATATTGGATATCGTTATCGGCCAAAAATGTCATATCGGTGCATCACTAATTTACATCACACGAGAGATCCGATCGCCCTGTCACGTTGGTCCTGCGAGTGAGCAGTAACCATCAACCATTCTTCCCTCAGCCCCCCCTACTCCCTCCATCCTACCTCTCAGTCCATCCCTTCCTTGACCCAACACAAGGTCACCTGTTCCTACTCAGAGTCATATTTATTTTTAAATGTATCAATGTCTTGCTGTCGTTACGTAGTATTAGGATGCATTTCTCTTCATTATCCTTTTGAGAAGCCTTGTGTAGCAGGACTGGGTCGATATGACCACTTCCGACCACTTCCGTTTACAAAAACATTAAGCTTCTCATTCCTGCTCGGTTTAGAGTCACACTTTAAGTTCATGACATTTAAATAAGAGCCAAATCCGATGTGGAATTTAGAATGGTGAGTTTGTCTCGAAGGCCCTCTGAGAGGGTTAGAAATGGGTGCTAATTGGGCTTTGGCACTGACATTGAAGATTATGGTGGCTCATGTGGTGGATCACACATGCAAATGCACTCACATAACCATGCACACACACACATGCTCATGTGCAGGGGCGTCGTGCACCCATTATATCATCACCTTCCCCCCCTGGAAGTTGGATAATTAAGCATTTTTCAAACACTTGAAACCAAGGTTATTATAGTTAAATAAAAATGTAAAATTAAATCCGAAAGACAATTTAGTAAACTGAAATAAATGAATTAAGAAAACATTTGAAAAACTTCAACTATACTGAAACTATTATCTTTGACTGCAAAACAAACTAAAATAAAAACTATCATGATTTATGTTCAGTTTTAGTTTATTTTAACATTTTGGGGGGCAAAAATTAAATGGGGTTTTCAAGCTTTTTTTTATGGGGTTTATGTTTTCAAGCTTCTGGTTCTGGCGGGTAAATGCTGCCCGTCGATGGCAATCTTTCTAAAAGGCCTAGCTTTTGCATCACTATCACTTGCTATCACCAGAGAGGAAGAGGCAAAGTGAGAGGATTACCTCCACCCAAAATCTGTCCCACGTGGTCAATGAGAGAGTGAGGCTTATTTGATAAAATTACGTGAGGCTTATTTGATCAAATAGAGTAATGTTTAGGTGTAGTAGGATTGAATCTTAGTCCTGTATTGGGGCTTTTTCTGCTTGATGGTTCTTCGGAGGGTGTAGTGGGATCCGGATTTGTGTCCTGCTCCTTATAAGGCGCCATCCAGGACCACTATACCAGGCAGTGTCAGAGGAAGGCTCTCAAAATGGTCAAAGACTCCAGCCATCCAAGTCATAGACTGTTCTCTCTGCTACGTTACTGCACACAAACATGCATATTGACGCCACACACGCACGCACACACACACACGCACACACACACATACAGACATTTTCACACTCTTTCACACTTATCTATTATCTGTTTTTATGCACATGGACTCTATCACATTTCAGGTGAGACCCAAATGCAGATTGTGTTGAAGTTACAATGTTTATTTCAGCAACGGGGGCAGGCAAACGACAGGTCAAAACAGGCAGAGGTCGATAATCCAGAGTAGTAGGGCAAGGGTACAGGACAGCAGGCAGGCTCAGGGTCAGGTCAGGCAGAGGTCTGTAATCCAGAGTAGGGGCAAAGGCACAGGACGTCAGGGAGACTCAGGGTCAGTTAGAGTGGTCAGGCAGGTGGGCTCAGATTCAGGACAGGCAAGGGTCAAAACCAGGAGGGCGCGAAAAAGAGAGACTGGGGAAAAACAGGGAGCTGAGACAAAACGCTGGTTGACTTGACAAGCAAGACGACCTGGCAACAGACAAACAGAGAACACAGGTATAACAACCCAGGGGATAATGGGGAAGTTGAGTGACACCTGGAGGAGGGTGGAGACAAGCACAAGGACAGGTGAAACAGATCAGAGGTACTCCTTGTATATAGTTGTGTTATTGTTATTTTATTGTGTTACTATTTCCTTTTTTAGCTAATCGTCATTTTTAACTCTGCATTGTTGGGAAAGGGCTCGTAAATAAGCATTTCACGATAAAGTGTACACCTGTTGTATTTGGCGCATGTGACAAAATAAATCTAGTAAATCAAGTCTGAAAACTAACTGAAACTAAACAGATTTTTTTTTAAATCTAAAAACGAATAGAAAACCCCCAAATATAAAATCACAAAACTATAACCTTGCCTGAAACAGCGTTTTCCTGCAATCTAGAGCCATAATCATTACTAATTATATGTAAAAATGTCTGCATAAGTTATCTAAGCACACCTGTTTAATTGTGATTTTATTTAATGATACACATTTATTATTAAAGAACTTTAATGCCTTAGGAGTTACCCTGATAACCTACAATGAGCTCCAAAAGTATTGGGACAGTGACAATTTTGTTGTTGTTTTAGCTCTGTACTCCAGCACTTTGGATTTGAAATTATACAATGACTATGAGGTTAAATTGCAGACTGTCAGCTTTAATTTGAGGGTATTTTCATCTATTTCAGGGGAACCGTTTAGAAATTACAGCACTTTTTGTTCATAGTCCCCCTATTTTAGTGGACCAAAAGTATTAGGACAAATTCACTAAAGTAGTCAAAAGTTTAGTATTTGGTCCCATATTCCTAGCACGCAATGATGACATCAGGCTTGGGACTCTACAAACGTGTTGGATGCATTTGCTGTTTGTTTTGGTTGTGTTTCAGATTATTTTGTGCTCAATAGAAATTAATGGTAAATAATGTATTGTGCCATTTTGGCGTCACTTTTACTGAGAATTCACTCACTCACTCACTCACTCACTCACTCACTCACTCACTCACTCAATCCCTCACTCACTCACTCACTCACTCACTCTCCCACTCACTCATATACAGTGCACACACACTCATGCACACACACACATGGTCACTCAAACACACCCGCACACATAGATATGCACACAGTGTGTGAATTACAGGGGAGCATTTAGGGGGGAGCATTTAGGAGAGACATGAGTTCCCCTGAATGCAACAAAAGTCCAACTTTGTGAAGTCTGTAAAAAAAAATGCTAATTTAACCATTCTCATATTTGTTAAAAATGATAATTGTACTGCAACAGTTTCAACCATTTTCTTTCCATGTGACTCCCCTTTGGTGTCTTGACATTTATTTATTTTTAAATTGTCCATTTGACAGCAAGTCGCAGCAATTAATTCAGGCTACAAGCGTGTAGGCCTAATGGCATCGCCGAATGTCATTACACTTTTTGGTGTTTTGTAACAGATGTCTCTTTACATTCATCAAATGCCAGGTGCACAGTGCCCTGTTTGGATGCTGGAGTTTTTTGGGGAGTGGACGAACGTGCGCAGGTAGACGACTTTCTCAAAGTTATTTCTTTGACAATCCGATTAAAACATCATGACTGGTTGTGTTCATGCCACATTAAAAGGTAATACATTTGTACCATTAAATGACATGCCTTTACTATTATGCCCATACATTTTGTTTTGCACACATAGGAGGTCCCGTCAAAAAATACAGACCCCCGAATGCACATACTGTACACACATACCCACCCACTTACTCACACTACTATAAACACACATACTATACAGTCACACACCGAGGGACTCCTAGGGACTCTTCTGACTCATCCCCCACCGCACTCAGGCGTGCTAAATGTAGAACACAGGTCTCCGTCGGAAAGACAAGCCTCCCGTCACTCCCGAGAGCTGGCGTCGACAGCGTCTTAATCCCGCCGCCCGTCTCTCTCCAAACCCAACACCAAAGCCACAGCGCTGTGAATGCCTAATCAAATCAAATGTTATTTGCTTCGTAAACAACAGGTGTAGACTAACAGTGAAATACTTACTTACGGGTCATTTTCCAACAATGCAGAGTTAAAGATAAGGATTTTTTTTTTTTAAACCTGTTATGCCCAATGTTCAACAACTCTGCCTATCGACTGGAGTGCTGAAGTGAACAAGGGCATGTTACCCAATACTGCGCATCCAATCTGTGGGGCTTAAGTTGCACATTTCTTCCCCACAACAGTTCATCTGGACCAAAAACCTAGCTTTGGTACAGTCTCTTGTTTTAGGGGTTGGTTTAATGATGGAAAAAGGTTCTGTTTTTGAACAGGACTGTGGTTGGCTGGGGTTGTCATAAGCCATGAGGACAAGTGGACAAGACGAATGCTATTTAATGGAGTACCTATAATGCTGAAGGCCATTGAGACTTAATTGGTTTGGGGGGGTTGGGTAAGAAAGATGATAACATCCATTGGTTTTTATCAGAGAGAGCCAATGATTTGATCCAGTGGGATTTGCTTTGGAAGGGGGAATGTCATCAAAGAGATGGTTCATATACCACCACAATCATTTCATTTTCCACAGTTGAATTGGTTGCGTAACTCCTCTCTCCTTTATATTACGAAGCATTAACCGATGTGCTATATGCTAAATGGCTGCCAAGTGGGTTCACCAGAAGTTGGTGGTGGATGAAATAAACAATTCTCTGGTTAATAGCTGTTTTGTATGTGTTCTGACTGGTTTCTTATTGTTATTGATACGCATTGTAGCAAATTCGTTCATTGAAAGTTCAGCAATTCATTCAAATCAAATGAAATTGTATTTGTCACATGCGCCGAATACAACAGGTGTAGACCTTACCGTGAAATGCTTACTTATAAGCCCTTAACCAACAATGCAGTTCAATAAATAGAGTTTAAAAAAACAAACTAAATAAACTAAAGTAAAAAATACAATAAAAAGTATCACAAGAAAATTACATAACAATAACAAGGCAATATACAGGGGGTACCGGTACCGAGTCAATGTGCGGAAGTACAGGTTAGTCAAGATAATTTGTACATGTAGGTAGGGGTAAAGTGACAGGGGTAAAGTGACTATGCATAGATAATAAACAGTGAGTAGCAGCAGTGTAAAAACGAAGGAGGGCTGGTCAGTGTAAATAGTCCGGGTGGACCTAGACTTGTGTTCCAGTACCACTTGCTGTGCGGTAGCAGAGAGAACAGTCTATGACTTGGGTGACTGGAGTCTTTGACAATTTTATGGGCCTTCCTCTGACACTGCCTAGTATATAGGACCTGGATGGCAGGAAGCTTGGCCCCAGTGATGTACTGGGCCGTACGCACTACTCTCTGTAGCTCCTTACAGTCAGATGCCGAGCAGTTTCCATACCAGGCGGTGATGCAACCGGTTAAGATGCTCTCGATGGTGCAGCTGTAGAACTTTTTGAGAGTTCGTTGGTGATATGGACACAAAGGAACTTGAAACTCTCGACCCGCTACACTACAGCTCCGTCGATGATAATGGGGTCTTGTTCGGCCCTCCTTTTCCTATAGTCCACGATCAGGTCCTTTCCTTTCTATATTTGAAGTATAGAGAATTGAATTGTGCGTATCACAGTTACATAGCCATCGAAAGATGCAGGATGCTATTGATTAGTTGGGCAGACAATTATGTGCCAAACATTGAAAACATGATTCCTATTGAAAACAGTCAAATTCCAACATGTCACAAAGTGTCCCTAAGACACCATATTAGAGATTGTGACAGCGATTCAAGAATTATACCTTGAGCTGTAAACCAAGGGACCAACTCAGCAATAGGTGGGAGCTCCACCACTACACTAATTATACCTATCCAGAACCCTTAGATCTGCAAACATCGAAGGGTCAGGGACTAGGGAGTGGGACCAATTGTAGCTGTAGGTTGTTATGGAGTATAACATTGGTTAACCTCCATGGATAGTCAAGCGAGTTTTGTTTTGTTGGCTAGTTGTTCAGTATTGCTGCCCCATAGGTGTCACGGCCAGTTGTGATACAGCCCAGGATCGAACCAGGGTCTGTAGTGACGCCTCTAGCACTGAGATGCAGTGCCTTAGACCGCTGCGCCACTCGGGAGCCCTACTACTTGTTTATTCATATCTTATTACACTCGTATAACACGGTAACACAAGTAATAAGGGTTTCATAAAGCTTGATAAATGCTTCATAAATGCCGTTTCATTTCATAAAAATAAAAAAATTAACCGAGGTACATCCACTCAATAACAATTCACACTGTTTTTGAGGGAGTTCATGGGATCCATAAAAACAATAAAAAAACAGACACATTACATAATCCAACACGTTGCAGATTAAATGCATACCAGTCCGATGGTATGATTTGCTCGGAGAGCCATTTAAAATAATGAACCCTCTTTGCTTTGTGATCATTATATCCCTTGTGTATCCGAATAAGGAGTTTATATCGAAATATGTTGTGTGCATCTGTGCTACCCAGACGTATTACAGTTAAGCGCTAACTTATCTGTGGAGTGGTATCCCAACCTGTGGCACACATACACACACGGGGATGAATATGGTTTTGAAAATCAAATGCTTTTCTCATTTTTGTATGAGCCAACACCTCATGAAAGGACAAGATGTTATTTCTGTCTCCACAACTACACAAACGACGGTCTGTCCCCGCTCACCGTGTACTGTCTACGATTAAGACRAAATGACTGACGCTGTTTGAATTGACCGTGATACTTCTATATTGACACCAGTAGCGGTGTGTGGGTAAAATCACCGGGGATGCCAAGCCAATAAAAAWGCCATATTACAACCTATGTTGTGATATGTGCATTGTTTGCGCTATAACCCCCATTCGATCATATGCCACCATGATACACAATAAGGCTGAGACAACAAAAAGACAAAGGTCACACAGTGGCGGAATAAATTCAACTACACATAGTAGGTTTTTTTTCCCATCACAAAACCGGAGAGCAACATCTGTTCGGTGAAGTCCACAAAGCAAATATTGCGCGTAACAAACAGTTACAGTATATGACCTGCAGCGTGGTCAAGCAAGGTAATGTTTTCTACAGTTTACTAAACAACTACTGATTTAGAACCATGTAGTTACCGCAAGTCAGGACAAAGACAACAGGAGCACTGCCTTCGCTAATCCAGCACCATTTAAACTTAAACTATTAAGGCACAAGGCGAGACCCAAATGCAGACACAGGAGGCAGATGGTTGGAGTCTTACAACGTTTATATCCAAAGGGGTAGGCAAGAGAATGGTCGTGGACAGGCAAAAAGGTCAAAACCAGATCAGTCCCGGATCAGTCCCGGAGGTACAGAGCGGCACACAGGCTCGTGGTCAAGGCAGGCAGAATGGTCAGGCAAGCGGATTCAAAGTCCAGAAACAGGCAAGGGTCAAAACCAGGAGGACTAGAAAAAAGAGAATGCAAAAAGCAGGAGAACTGGTTGACTTGGAAACATACAAGACGAACTGGCACAGAGAGACAGGAAACACAGGGATAAATACACTGGGGGAAATAAGTGACACCTGGAGGGGGTGGAGACAATCACAAGGACAGGTGAAACAGATYAGGGCGTGACATTAAACATTTAACCCATCATCAAATTAACAAGGCTGTATATGCTTAGTTTAATACCTGAAAACAAACTTAAAGATACCAAAAACAATTTAGTCCAATCAATGTTTTTAAATATCATGTGGCTGTCCATGGTACTGATTTGTGTGTGTGTGTGTGTGAGTGTGTGTGTGTGTGCGTGCGTAAGTAAAATTGTAAAAAGTTCACTCACCTTACTTCTAGACTAGTTGAACGCCAATGCCATCCTCCTCTCTTTCATTCATGTTGGCRAAACGGTCTATGGCTCTGTCATACAGTACACTTTTAGTTTTTGTTTTCATAGACTACCTAGCTAAAATGCTTGCTAGCCTAACTTCCTCACATGGGCTAAAATTAACCAGCTAAGTTAGCTAGTTAGTTAACGTGAGCCTACTAGGCTACGTCTAGGTTATATATTGAACTTCAATCGTCTCAGACGAGTGGCACATCATATTAATKTATGGTTAGATCAGAATCACCATCATAATACTTTGCCTGTACAGAGAATTAAGTCATAACCACAAGTCCAAATCCCAATTACCGTCCATGGTTTAGGAAAGGGACGATTTAACAAGCGAGCTACWGCRAGACATCAACACAAGCAGACCAGAAACAGACCCGTTTTTCTGAAAATTACGTTTTGCTTAGGAAGTGATTAGATTGGTCTGAAACCAAATGATTTTATTAATGGAGGGGAAATGCTTGCTAGCATCAATCAATCAAATACTATGGCAGCAACATGTTATACTCTTTTGGTCCAGACAGCATCAGATACATTGGCTACACATACAGAGACAGAGGGGCGCTGTTTCCCTCGTGCGGATGATTTCTCTGGTGAGATTCAGCCACTTGCGAATTAATGGAAAATTATGAAAACACAGAGAGATGAACCTGAATATTTAAATGTTTTTAGAATATATATTGTTTTATTAGTGCCATTTTTGGGGAAGCCTGGCATCCCTGACTACACGCCACTGATTGACCCATAAATATGGAGTGTATGGATTAGAGTCCCCCTGGGTGGGTAGAAAGCTCTCTGTATTTAAGAGAAAGGATCAAAGAGAGAGGATTATGATAATATCCATGGAGACCCTCAGTTGGCCGTGTGTGTGTTCATGCTTTCGTGTGTGTGTGTGCCCGCACGAGCGTGTGTCTTCATTTGCTGTAGCTACGCTGAACGCAGATCATATTGATTGTGCTTGTTCAAAAAGCCCTGACTTGTGATGGAAACACAATGTGTCATTTGCATTTGACATTAAAGCGACCAGCGCTAGCGAGCCAACGTTGATTACAAAGGCGACGTGAAGAAACTTTGATGCATTTTGCATCTGGGTTGGACAGGAACACCAAAGTGGAGCGGCTGAGGAAGGTTAGCGCTCGCTCTTCAAACACTGCCGAGTCGTCCCTCTCCAATCACCTTTCCATGTGACAACTGTGAAGAGGGGGAGAGCGAGGGAGACAGAGAGGCAAAGAAAGAGGAAGAGAGAGGGAGGGACATGCAATAAGACCCTTTGAATACGTGATCAATTTGGCAAGCAGAATTACACTGATTATGTTGGGGGACGTTGGTTGTGCAGAAAGAAAGAGAGAGTGTGCGTGTGTGTGCTTGTCTGTGTGTGAGTGAGTGGGAGATTGAGTAAGAGAGTGAGTGGGAGATTGAGTGAGTGAGTGAGTGAGTGAGGGAGGGAGTGACTGTGCTGCTTCTAGGCGTTCCATCATCCACTAAACTATTGCAGCCTCCCTCTCTTTTTCCCTCCTCCTCCTGGAGAGAGAGAGCAAGAGAGTCACACTTACAAGCCAGTGAGGAGACGACAAGAGAAGGATCTGCAAAGGGGGAGAGAGAGAAAACAAGGACTCGTTCTTGTTCGCCCAACTCTCTTCTCTCCTCTGCTGAGCATCACATAGGGGAGGCAGGACCAGAGGAGAGCATCTCTGGCTTATTTTTCTACTTTGTTTGTTCTGCATTGTTTTGGGGGGAGAAGACAGGAGAGGGGCTGATACCGTTGTAGTATCTCTCCAGTAGAGCTGTTAAAGAGGAGCAAGGATGCTTAACAACCTGACCGACACAGAGGAAGGGGACGGGGGACCCAACGGCCAGGGTGAGTGATTGAATCTGTCTCAAACACACACACAAGCACATGCACGCACNCACACACACACACACACACACACACACACACACACACACACACACACACACACACACAAACGCAAAAACACACGCTCACGTACACATACACATTTGTGGGGTGCATACACACACATCCAGAAGGTAGCGAACAAAAATACATTTGAGTGTGAGTGTGTCGCTGCGTCATGCATTTGTCTGCCTACTTGCTTGCCTGCTTGGGGTGATGCTTTTCCTCTTACTGCAAGGCTGCTGTGACAGGAATAGTAATGGGTTTCTCCCCATATACGACGGATGGGTGATTACAGCACACAGACATACACACAGAAATACACACACACAGAGATACACACACTGCTCTGGTGCAGCGGTCCCCAAACTTCCCAACCACCTTGTCCACCACCACGGCACCTTAAACACTCAAATTGCATATGACCCCCAGTGCCCGGGCAAGCGTGGGCACACGCACACCGCCGCTCGCTAACACAGATGCCAACTTGTCGCTCACTGCTAATCTGCCTGCCCTAGCTGTCAAAACGAGTTCCGTCTCCCAATCCTCCTCCTGTACCTCACATCAGTCACTTCCCATAGCATACAGTAGGSGCTGGGAAAAGAGGGCTTTCAATAAATACCTAAATTACCTGTTGTGTAGGATTACTTGTTTTATTAATCGTCTGTTTTCACATGCTTGGATTGAACTGGGTTGGGTTCTTAGCTTGCCCTTTGCTCTCGCACRTACTTTTTTATTTTCTGTGAACAAATCTCCCTTATTTCTGCCTGGGCTCCAACAGATGCGCTGGAGTGCCAGGTTTCATATGAGGAAACAGTCACAGTGCCGCTGCCGCTCGGGAGCTCGCACACCCGCGAGGGCTTCATGATAGAAAACATAGACTGTGGCAGCTCGAAACATGAATATTTAACTTCATGCGGGCATCTTTTGGGGAGAATTATGACAGGGCATGTGGGGATGGAGGGGGAGTGCGACCCGCTCAGACATGATCGGCGCTTCGCTCCTCGTCAAGGGCAGGTTGTTGAGTGCAAGATAAACCCGCATAACAACAGACCCGCTGCGTCAGGCTAATCTGACTGCTCGAGCGCTGTTGCGTGTGTGTGTGTGTGTGTGTGTGTGTGTGTGTGTGTGTGTGGTGTGTGGTGTGTGTGTGTGTGTGTGTGTGTGTGTGTGTGTGTGTGTGTGTGTGTGTGTGCAGAAAAACATATGTGGTCATTGACTTTGTTACGTATGTGCCCATATATGGAATTCAGATTGTCTCAGCGGGCAAGCCGTTCCCTTTTATCCATGGAATGTGCACTTGGCTGTGTGGAGATACATAGGGGATATCTCCTGCTCTGTGATATACACTGAGTCCCCCCCCCATTTTGACCTCAGAACAGCCTCAATTCGTCGGGGCATGGACTCTACAAGGTGTTCGAAAGCGTTCCACAGTGATGCTGGCCCATGTTGACTCTGATGCTTCCCACAGTTGTGTCAAGTTGACTGGATGTCCAGTGGTGGACTATACACACGGGAAACTGCTGTGAAAACCCCAGCAGCGTTGCAGTTCATGACACAAACCGGTGCGCCTGGCACCTACTACCATACCCCGTTCAAAGACACGTTCATCTTTTGTCCATCTGAATGGCACACATACACAATCCATGTCTCAATTGTCTCAAGGCTTAAAAATCCTTCTTTAACCTGTCTCTTCCCCTTCATCTACACTGATTGAAGTGGATTTAACAAGTGCCATCAATAAGGGATCATAGCTTTCACCTGGATTCACCTGGTTAGTCTATGTCATGGAAAGAGCAGGTGTTCTTAATGTTTTGTACACTCAGTGTATGTACCCCCACTGCAGCAGATAGAAAGGTCCACTGATCTCAGAATAGGAGCACACATTTCCATTTAGCCAGAGGCTTCAATATGCATCCTGTGCATACAGGAGTCAGTGTGCAGCAAACCTGAATAACTCTGTGTAGTCAATACTACTACTTTGGAAGGCAGAGCGAGAGAGATTGTTTCAGCAGGAAACGTCACCGTGGTGCGGTCTGTGGTGCTGAAATCAGCCTCTGGTTGTATCTGGGTGCACTTGCTGCCGCTGTCCAAGGTGCTGATTTATATCCTTCATTACACGGCTGGGTTACAGGCAGCACTAGGCTATAGAGCTGCTTGCTACAGTACCAGGAGATGTATTTTCTGCATCTTGTAATCACTCAAGATGAAAGGCATTGGTCGGGAGGGAAGAAATATATATAATGCAATTTCTGCGTCGCTCATTTGCATATTTATGAGCTGTAATTTTGCCTCTGCCGCTATATTGTTAATTATTTGCAGTAATTTTTAAAAATCAAGAATAGAATAAACAAGGGAGCCCCGCAAGTTTGTTTGCTCCGTTTTCTCCTGCGTCGAGAGACTTTGACTGTAAAGCCTTGTTTTTTTAAGGGCTAGAGGAATCTGTTTTTGTCTGTGGGAAATGGGGGAAGGGGAGGGGTTGGAGGATGTTGCTGCATCAAATGTAGCTGTCCACTCTCATCAAGTGAAGTGTGTAAGGTGCTGTGAACATGCCTGCTCTTGTTTCTGTGGTTTTAGAGGACATCGAGAAGAGAACGTTTTCCTTCCCCTGATGCCTTTGTAAGGAGAAATGCTCACCCTTCAAGAAAGTACATTTTCACATCTATTTTCAGCCTGGCCATGAACTAGGGACATAAATTAGCTATCTGGCTAAAAAGCTAAAACATTTAGGTCTGAGCTAATTCAGAAACGTTGATTACTGTGCATCATTAAATAAAACATTTGACTATATGAACACATTTTGATTGTATAATCTTATTGATGAACTCCATCATACTCTAAATGGACACTTCTACAGCTGCACCATCGAGAGCATCCTGACGGGTTGCATCACTGACTGGTATGGCAACTGCTCGGCCTTCGACCGCAAGGCACTACAGAGGGTAGTGCATATGGCCCAGTACATCACCGGGGCCAAGATTCCTGCCATCCAGGACCTCTATACCAGGCGGTGTCAGAGGAAGGCCCTAAWAATTGTCAAAGACTCCAGCCACCCTAGTCATAGACTGTTCTCTCTGCTACCGCACGGCAAGCAGTACCAGAGCTCCAAGTCTAGGTCCAAGAGGCTTCTAAACAGTTTCTACCCCAAAACCATAAGACTCCTGAACATCTAATCAAATGGCTACCCAGACTATTTTCATTGCCCCCCCCCCCCCCCCCMCMCACACACTTTTATTCTGCTGCTACTCTCTGTTATTATATATGCATAGTCACTTTAATAACTCTACCTACATGTACATATTACCTCAATTACCTCAACTTGCGGTGCCCCCGCAAATTGACTCTGTACTGGTACCCCCTGTATATAACCTCTCTATTGTTGTTTTACTGCTGCTCTTTAATTATTTGTTACTTTTATTTCATACTTTTTKGGGGTATTTTTCTTAAAACCGAATTGTTGGTTAATGGCATGTGATTCTTTTTTTGTTTGATTTGATTTGTTTATTTTCCCTAGTTTGAGCATTGATTGTGTATTCCGCAGGGGAGACGGGATATGCAAATAAGGCCCTGAGATAGGGTTCTTGTTAGCATGCTAATGGGTCCAGTGCATATAGGATGTGTCCAAAATGGCTTCTCCCTCTACTTCAAAATAAAAATCCAACCAGCCAAATACTCCAAATGTACTACKTGTATTTTCAAAATCTTGTGTGTTTTAGACTATCTAATTGTATTGCAATATGGTGTGTGTCTGCTTTGTGCACTGAAGGTACTTTTCTAAATTCTTGCCCCACCCACAGCCCTAAGGGCCAACACATTTTGTCTAGGTAATTTGGAGTGATGTCGCCAAATGGAGATTAGGTTTGTATGTTTGGTTCCAAGGGTAAAGACATACAGGTCTTGCGCTAATAAGTAGGTGATTTTGCACTAATACTTAGGTGTTTTTGCGCTTAGTAGTGGAAAGGAGGGAAGAAAAACAGATAGACAACTGTTGAAAAGCCCGGGGGCTTTCTGACAGAGGGGTTAACAACTCTCTCTCATCACTCAGGGTACCATTTGGGACGCAGCCTCTGACAATCCCCATCCATCCAGACTCTCAGCCTACCGCTGCAAACGGGCCCTTTAATGATCTTTTAGTTAGGGCTGACTGCATAATACTGCCAAAAGTCCCCCGAGCATTCTCCAATGGAGGGAGTTTTTTTTGTAGMAGGAACGTCATTATTCTCTGTCTGTTGACTAGTGGGAGACCTGCAACAGAAATGCGCAGTTAGAGATAGAGATTGCTAGCCGCGACAGAATCGCAGAAATTTGTTGTCGTGGCAAGGAGGCAGATGTACTGAACCTGTGTCTGGGTACTCACGCTCATGGTCTTTACTTAGGGCCAGCTCTAGATTTTTTTATATGGGACGAAGAGAAAATATTGCAATTTTCTAACAAATTTCATGCAATTCTACTCATTTTGCCATTGGGCAGAGAGACATATTTGCAGTTTTAAAGCAAGTTTTCTGTAATTCTACCCATTTTGCCATGAGGTGGAAATACAGCTTTGCAGTTTTAAAGCTAATTGCCTGCAATTCTGCACATTTCGCCACGACTTATGCCATGTTAATGATATCTGAGTGAGAGTGACTAACAAAGTAAAATGGGTGCCTCTTGGAGGTCAGGGCTCCTGTGCACATGCCCTGCGTGCCTGGTTGGTATTCAGCCACGATTACTACATGTTTAGATAGCTGGCTAGACTAACTTACTAATCTAAAAATTGTTAGCTGACATGGCTAATTGAGTGACTATTAGTGACTGACAAAATAAGAGATAAATTGCTGATGCACAACCAAATTTCAAAGTTGCATCTTGTGTAGTCTTCTATTCTAACTCTCAACAGTAAGTTGAGACCCCCCACCGAGTTCCTAAAAAATATAAAGCACTTATGTCGCTTATACATGGAGCCGGCCCTGACTATTATACACAAACAAATGCATGTTCACGCAGACAAATGTGTATACAGTGCAACACACACACACCTGCACACACAGTCACCTGAGCCGCGCTCMACAACAGTGACTGATTCAGCGGATGCRATTAGGTGCATCGCGGGTCAGCACTTCGACGGTGATGTCACCTCTGTCTCTGTTATCATTAGTACCACAAAGGGAAAGCCCCAACGGTGCACATAATTACCCGAGAATCATTACTAATTTATCAAAGTCTCAATTTCAGAAATACAATACAATGGCTCATAAATCATACAAGAGCACATAGGGCATAATTACATGTTGCGTAATTAATCTGAACAAAGGTAATAATGAAATATGGAAACAATCACAGGTTTATAAAGATGGGGCAGATGAAGGCTAATTTTGGCTAATTATGCTAACCCACACCAGTTGAAATCCAGATAGGAAGGGGTGTTATTCACAGATCGGTTTCCCAATTAAAACTCTAAATGCAGGAGTGTGTAATTAGTGACGATGGGGCGGCTCTCTGAAAAGGCTGTTGACTCATGCAGCACTAATTAACATATCCAACGTAACCAGTCTATCACACACACGGACACACACACATGTGCACACACACWTTTGGACACACCTACTCATTCAAGGGTTTTTCTTTATTTTTACWATTTTYTACATTGTAGAATAAKAGTGAAGACATCAAAACTACTAAATAACACATATGGAATCATGTRTTAACCAAAAAAGTGTTAAATATTTGAGATTCTTCAAAGTAGCCACCCTTTGCCTTGATGACAGCTTTGCACACTCTTGGCATTCTCTCAACCAGCTTCACCTTGAATGCTTTTCCAACAGTCTTAAAGGAGTTCCCACATATGCTGAGCACTTGTTGGCTACTTTTYCTTCACTCTGCGGTCCAACTCATCTCAAACCATAATCTCAATTGGGTTGAGGTCGGTTGATTGTGGAGGCCAGGTCATCTGATACAGCTCTCCATTACTATCCTTCTTGGTCAAATAGCCCTTACACAGCCTGGAGGTGTGTTGAGTCATTGTCCTGTTGATAAACAAATGATAGTTTGCAGAATGCCGTGGTACCCATGCTGGTTAAGTGTGCCTTGAATTCTAAAGAAATCACCAACAGTGTCACCAGCAAAGCACCCCCACACCATCACACCTCCTCCTCCATGCTTCACGGTGGGAACTACACATGCAGAGAACATCTGTTTATCTACTCTGCGTCTCACGAGGACACGGCAGTTGGAACCAAAAATCTAAAATTTGGACTCATCATACCAAAGGACAGATTTCCACCGGTCTAATCTCCATTTCTCGTGTTTCTTGGCACAAGCAAGTCTCTTCTTCTTATAGTTGTTCTTTAGTAGTGTTTTCTTTGCAGCAATTTGACCAAGAAGGCCTGATTTTACGCAGTCTCCTCGGAACAGTAGATGTTGAGATGTGTCTGTTACTTGAACTCTGTGAAGCATTTATTTGGGCTGCAATTKCTGAGGCTGGTAACTCTAACGAAGTTATCCTCTGTAGCAGAGGTAACTCTCGGTCTTCCTTTCTTTAATACACGAAGGTCAGTCAATCAGGAAAATGTCAAGATCTTTGAAAGTTTCTTCAAGCGCAGTCGCAAAAACCATCAAACACTATGATGAAACTGGCTCTCATGAGGACTGCCACAAGTAATGATGGACTGCCGTTTCTCTTTGCTTATTTGAGCTGTTCTTGCCATTATATGGACTTGGTATTTTACCAAATAGGGTATACCTTCTGTATAGCACCCCTACCTTATCACAACACAACTGATTGGCTCAAAAGCATTAAGAAGGAAACAGATTCCACAAATTAACTTTTAACAAGGCACACCTGTTAATTGAAATGCATTCCAGGTGACTACCTCATGCAGCTGGTTGAGAGAATGCCAAGAGTGTGCAAAGCTGTCATCAAGGCAAAGATGCAAGGATGATTAGACACATTAAGGATTATGTTCTACTCCCCCAGGCTATCCCTATCTCGGTTACACCCACCACATCTTATCTATGGAATGCCAGCTGTAGGTTTTTAGGCTCCTCTCATTTCACACCGATATTTGATGAGAAAGTGCTCATCAAAGCCATTCAATGCATAAACAGTATAACATAATCTTGTAATTTTGCTCTCACATGTTCACTTAGTAATGCATTTTTTTGTCTATGGGTGCTTAAGTTCAAATTTGACTTTARCGGAATTTAGGATCTAGCTAGTTTTATATTTGAATAATCCTCCTAACCTCTTGATCCTACAACCCAGTCTGATTCATGAAGCTAGGTAGGTTACAGTTCCTGGCAGACACAACAGAGTGCATTGGCCAGGTATGTAACATGCAGCATGTGGTCTAAGGCTGTTGCACATCTTGGGAGAAGCTACATCTGCACTGATTATGCAACGTCTGGGTGTATCTACGCGCTACTCCTGTTCCTTTGTGTTATTAATACAGATTATTTTGATACGRCACATCCTGTACATTTAAATGGGATTATATCATTATCCACCACAGTGCATTGGCTGCATTGTATGTTTGTTAGTTGTTCAAAGCACCCTCCYAGACATGATATATTTGAAGACTAATTATTTGGTCTGTTAAAGGTCCTGTTTGGTTTACTTGTTTGTTTGTTGTTTTTTAGGTTGTTTTGCTTTAAAAAAAAATTACATTCAATGCAGTCATCAGTGATTAAAGTATCAAATGAATATGCCCTAATAATTGTAACGACGTGCGCTGAGAGTCGGGAAGCAAGTTCAGGGAGTGAGTGTTTTAATAAATATACGAAACATAATACAAAACAAGAAACTCGAACAGCACACAGACATGAAACAGAAACAGAAACAATAACGCCTTTGGAAGGAACCAAAGGGAGTGACATATATAGGGAAGGTAATCAGGGAAATGATGGAGTCCAGGTGAGTCTGATGACACACAGGTGCGCGTAACAATGGTGACAGGTGTGCGCCATAATGAGCAGCCTGGTGAMCTAGAGGCCGGAGAGGGAGCACACGTRACAGTACCCCCTCCCYGACGCCGACCAAAATKAAGATCCCGGGGTTCAGGAGCGAACCGGTCACCTCTGCTGAGGCACGGGAAACCTGTCAGTCCGGCTGATACGCRGGAGCATGGCGACCTAGAGCGCCGGAGAGAGCATTCGTGACAGTACCCCCTCCCCGGCGCGTTCGGCTCCAGCCGCAGGACGCCAACCAAAGGGACCACCCCGGGGATCAGGAGCGGACTGGTCACCCCTGCTGATGCGCGTGAACTTGTCGCCGGCTGGGTCGCGGGAACCTGACAGGCCGGCTGAGGCATGAGAGCCTGACGAGCTGGTGGAAGCTGGGGCCGCGCGTCGGGGAGGGGGTACTGTCACGTATACTCCCTCTCCGGGCTCTAGGTCATCAGGCTGCTGATTATCCATCACACCTGTCACCATCGTCTCGTGCACCTGTACCTCATGACACTCACCTGGACTCTTCCCTATATCTGTCACTCCCATTGGTTCTTTCCTCAGGTGTTATTGACTCTGTTTTCATGTCGGTGCGTTGTTTGTGTTTTGTGTTCATTGTTTCTTTTATTTATTAAAACACTCACTCCCTGAACTTGCTTCCCRACTCTCARCGCACTCGTTACAATAATAAGAACAACGCTTTAGAGTCCATATGTTTTTATGTAGACAGTTACAGCCATTTTTATCAAATAAAGTCATCCATTTAATCGCAAAAATTAATGGAAAATATATGTGCATTTCTAGATATTTAGATATCAACATAAGTTTGAATAAACATACTCCACAAGGCCAAGTTCCGTTGACAATTGTAGTTTATTTTGTCAGCTGTCCACAACTTCACGTAGAGCAAACGCTAGAACCACAATGGGCATTTGTTCAGTGCCAGACAAATCTTCCACTGTTATTCATGTGAGCCTGAGAGCCTATTTCCACCATTTCAGTCCCACTCCCAAACACAAACGCTGAGAAATAACACAGAAATCCACACTCCATTACCAACGGACCACCCTGCCTCGTGCCTCGTCCTCCTAAAGCTGTTTTCTCTTTCTCGAGCTAGGAAAACAGCAAAGTGGGTAATGTGCATTACCATGGTTACAGTCCATGCTGTGGGAAGTGTTCCATAGGATCTAAATACCCAGCCTTTCATGAGTGGGCTAACCTTGAGAAATACCACCACTCCGTCCCATACAGTCTCCCATCATGCATTGACTTTGATAAGCAAATCAATTAATGGAATAAAGTCGCCCATTAATATACGATTTGACATTTTCCCCAGTGGATTTATCTMATTTGCATTTCACATGATAGTCACGTTTTTCTGTTCTCAAGCCTCTTTGTCAATGCTCTGCTCTCTCTCTCTCTGAAAAGAAAGGAGGCTTTTTTTGACAGAGGATTTCTTTCCTGCTGCATTTAATTGCTTGGGTAACTCACCGAATGTGTGTTTCTCCTTTCATACGCAGCCAATTAACTGGATCGGGCGTGCTGGATATCTGTGTGTATGGGAGTGTGCTTATGTACGTGTAGCCAGGTGATTTTTATAACAAGACCAACATGAATATGAGTCATTGACATGCCTCCTCTCCGGAGACGCTGTTTTGAAGTAAGCAATATGGGAAGTTAGTATTCGTCTGCTTGTGATGCTGGGGGATCAGGAAGCAGCGGTTATAGCCGCAGGAAACCGAGAGCATGACACAGCCTGTGTGGGAGGATCCCTCTGTTGTGTACTGCGGGATTCTGGGATTGCCGCATCTCTAAACATGTAAGAAAGAGCATTAATTGGTGGGGATGAGTGGGCAGAGGAATGAAAGGCGGGTCGGCGGTGGATGTTTGAATTCCCCAAAATAGAGCCTTGGAGGGGAATCAAAAGCACAGGGTTGTAATTGGGTTTAGCAGGGAGGGCTGTGAGCAGGGATCAGTCCCGCTAGCCTGCATCACTGCCAAGCCTCTCTCTCTCTCACACACACATACTGGATGTAGCTGGGCTGTGGCTAATGAGACTGAATGGGGCTATAGCTAACTCCATAGCATCTGTACTACTGTGTGAAGAAAGGGAGAAATGGTGGATGGATGGAGGTGTGAATACATGGAAGATGAACAGATTGATTCATAAATCGATGAGAGGATACTGGACAGTTATTCAAATAGGTTGAGAATGTTTCAGGCATACAGTGCCTTCAGAAAGTCTTCATACCCGTTGACCTATTCCCATTTTGTTGTGTTACAGYCTGAATTCAAAGAATGGATWAAAAAAWAKATGTCTCACCCATCTACACACAATGGCCCATAATGACAAAGTGAAAAAATGTTTTTAGAAATGTTTGCAAATGTATTGATAATGAAGTACAGAAATACTGTATCTCATTCACATAAGTATACATGTTAGAATCATCTTGGGTAGTTTTTTATAGCTGTGAGTCTTTCTGGGTAAGTCTCTAAGAGCTTTGCACACCTGGATTGTATAATATTTGCAAATTATTATAATAAGAATTCTTCAAATTGATTGTTGATCATTGCTAGACAGCCATTTTCAAGTCTTGCCATAGATTTTCAAGCCGATTTAAGTCAAAACTGTAACTAGGCCACTCAGGAAAATGCAATGTCGTCATGGAAAACAACTCCAGTGTATATTTGGCCTTGGTTTTTAGGTTATTATCCTGCTGAAAGATACCCATAGCATGCTGCAGCCAACACCATRCTTGAAAATATGAATCGTGGTACTCAGTGTGGTTTGCTCCAAACTTAACACTTTGTATTCAGAATATAAAGTTAATTTCTTTGCTAGATTTTTTGCAGTTTTTCCTTATTGCAAACAGGATGCATGTTTTGGAATATTTTGTATTCTGTACAGGCTTCCTTCTTTTCAGTTTGTCATTTAGGTTAGTATTGTGGAGTAACTACAATGTTGTTGATCCATCCTCAGTTTTCTCCTATCACAGCCATTAAACTCTTTAACTGTTTTAATGTCACCACTGGCCTCATGGTGAAATCCCTGAGCGGTTTCCTTCCTCTCCAGGCAACTGAGTTAGGAAGGATGCCTGTATCTTTGCATTGACTGGGTGTATTGACACATCATTCAAAGTGTAATTACTAACTTCACCATGCTCAAAGGGATAGTAAATTTCTTTCTTTTTTACCCATCTACCAATAGGTGCCCTTCTTTGCAAGACATTGGAAAACCTCTTTGTGGTTGAATTTGTGTTTGAAATTCACTGCTCGACTGAGGGACCTTACAGATAATTGAATATATGGAGTACAGAGATGAGGTAGTCATTCACAAATCATGTTCAACRCTATTACTGCACACAGAGTCCATGCAACTTATTATGTAAAATGTAAAGCACATTTTTACTCCTGAACATATTTAGGCTTACCATAGCAAAGGGGTTGAATACTTAYTAACTCAAGACATTTCAGCTTTTCKTTTTTTATCAATTCATACAAAAATTCTGAAAACATAATTCCACTTTGACATTATGGGGTATTGTATGTACTGTAGGCCAGTGACACAAAATCTCAATTTAATCCGTTTTAAATTCAGGCTGTAACACATCAATGTGGAAAAAGTTAACGTGTGTGAATACTTTCTGAAAGCATTGTAGATTAATGTGCACGAACTATACTAATGGAAACTTTGTCATCCATAAGCGCTTATCAGAGTCCRCATCCGAACAGCCGCRTTCTAGAATWTTGGACCGTTGGCTTTCTTACTTTTCTAAATCTAATCTCAGCTCAAACATTCTTTGAATGSGAGCCACGTACGCAGAAACGCGTTGGTTGTGAATTTTTGGGAGGTGACTGTTTGACGTCCACAGACAGCGGTCTCAGAGCCGCATACCTATGTTTAAATGGGAGTTGTTGCAAAATTACCCCCCAAAATTCCAAAGAATGTTGTTTTCCAGAAATCCTGGTTGTTAGATTCCCGGATCAGGAACTAGCAGGGAATCCAGGGATCCTCCAACAATTTTTTTTGAAAAGTTACCTGACTTTTGCAACCCTAAGCAAGGTATACCAGTAGAGGTATATCATACCTTTTTTGATATACTCAAATATCCATAATTAACATGTTTTAACTACTCCTATTGTCACGATCGTCTTCTTGTGAGAGATTGGACCAAGGTGCAGCGTGTGCAAAATACATCTTATTTTATTAAAGAAGAGAGAAAAAAACAAGAAACGAACAACTATACACAAACTAACAAAATAACAAACTGACGACCGTGAAGCTATACATATAAATAGTGCTGACACAAACACTACACATAGACAATTACCCACACACATCTAGATGTGTATAAGAGACAGGTATAAAGATCCAGTCCATTTAAAAAACTGGAGGCTTCAATGTTGTGATGCAAAGATCCCGGTGAAATGCATAGCACATAGATTTTAWAAGGCTTTATCTGATATTGTTCATCCTGATCAAACAGGTGTTTTAAATGGACAATATATTGGAGATAATATACGACAATTACTTGAAACAATAAAGTATGACTAGAATTGATATATAAATGCCTGGACTACTTTCATTTCGGTGAATCTCTTATGCAATGGGYTAAAGTTATGTACAGAAACCCCAGGTGTAAATTAGTCAATAATGGTTACTTCTTAGAAAGTATTGAGCTGTAAAGAGGAGTAAAACAAGGCTGTCCGTTGTCTCCATATCTATTTATTWTGGCCATTGAAATGCTAGCTATTAAAATCAGATCCAACAAGAAYATCAAKGGGTTAGAAATCCAGGGTTTAAAAACAAAAGTGTCAAGGTATGCCGATGACTRAAGTTTTTTCTYAATAAGTCCACAATCTGGATCCCTGCACAGTCTCATTGAAGATCTTGATCACTTTTCTAGCCTCTGGACTATTGGATCATTAAAAAAATATAAATAGACTTACCGCAACCAATTTCAATAGAACGTTTGCAAAAATAGATAACATTCTGCAACCATGGAGCGGTAAGTACTTGTCTATTTATGGAAAAATCATTGATTAACTCTTTGGTCCTATCGCATTTTACTTACTTACTAATGGCACTGCCTACCCCAGACGACTTGTTTTTTAAATCATATGAGCAAAAAATATTTCACTTTATTTGGACTGCTAAGCCAGACAAAATTAAACGTGCCTAATTATATAATGAATATAAGTTTGGGAGGCAAAAATGATTAAATATTAAATCATTAAACCGCTCACTAAAAGATAAGTTAAGTTATAAGTTATACTTAAACCTGAACTGGTTTTCCAGTATGTTATGAAGAAAGGCTCAATCTTTGTACAAAAATTGCCCTTTTGCCTATATACAGATTACAATTTATAATTTCTGACTAATTGAAAATGAAACTTTGCTTAAAGTATCGCCCTTTCTTAAACAAGCAATACAAAGCTGGTTACAATTTAAATGTTATACTCCAGATAAGATAGAACAAATATTACAATAAATACAGTATTAAGGGTAAACTCAAATATACTGATTGATAAAAAAACAGTTTATTAATAAAAAATATATTATATTTATTAATGATATTATGAATAGAAATGGTGGTGTTATTGTAACGGCTGTCGTCGGAAGGAAGAGACCAAGGCGYAACGTTCTTAGAGTTCCACATAATTTAATCACGAAGTGAAACTAAAACAGGACAAAACAATAMAGAATACAACGACCGAACAGCTTCGATGTGCAAACTCCCTGCACACAAAGAACAAGATCCCACACAGAAAGAGGGAAAAGGGCAGCCTAAGTAATGATCCCCAATCAGAGACAACGATAGACAGCTGCCTCTGATTGGGAACCACACTCGGCCAGAAACAAAGAAATACAAAACATAGAAATACAGAACATAGAATGCCCACCCAAATCACACCCTGACCAAAACAAAATAGAGACATAAAAAAGGATCTCTAAGGTCAGGGCGTGACAGTTATGTCACATATGCATCTCTCAAAAATATATGGGAATGTCTGCTCAATCCAAAGTTACAACCAACTGATTGCAGCATTACTGCAAAAATGGAGGAGGCAAGTGGAATAGGCAGAAAGTAGAGCACTTGTTTGTCTGCCATATATTAAAGATACAAATTGGCTGAAAAGGATAGAAAATAKAAATATATACCAGTTTCATTTGAGGAGAAAAATTTTAGCAGCTGCGCCATACAGGTTGTAAATGGGAAGACATTTGCGATGTACCGATTCCAAGGCACATGGTATATAAACTGATACAAAAAACAACACTTGATACAACACTTGATTCAACACTGAGTTTTTCAATTTAAATTATAAAAAATGAATGCCATAAACAGAATGCTATATATTTGGGGCATACAATATCTCAGCTCTGTAGAGTTTTGCTGTGAAGAGACAGAATCACTCGATCATATATTCTGKTATTGCCCCTATGTACATCAGGAATGTTTAAAAAGTCACAACATTCACTTAAAATTGACCTTACAAATAGCAGTGTTGGCCGATTTGGAAAGCCATAGTCAATCAGTCAGTAATATAATACTCGTAGGAAAGATTTTCATTTTTAGCTCACAAACTGTGGATACTATGCAATTAGAAAGGTTAAACATTTATTTAAAACATCACAGCACAATTGAAAAATATATGGCAGATGGAAATTGCAAGAGTGGTTACTCTACAGGTCTTGTTTGTTGATGTAGGCACGGCACAGTATGCACTGTACCTGCTTTGCTTACCAACAACAAGCAATCACAAGAGGCTGAGTCGCAGTCACCACAGTTCCTGAATACAGAGTTGTGTTCTCACAAAAGGTAAAGTGAAAGCAGAGCTCGAGTGTGTGACCCTAAGGTTGAGTGTGTGACACTGACGATGACACTATTATCATATTCAAGGTCTACATTTACTTAATGTAATAAATTATTTATGCTTATTAACATGGCATCATTTTGCATTTGCAATCATATTCGAGGTCCAAATGTCCAATTGTATGACAATTGTCATTGCTGGTCAAGTTGATATGGTTATTCCAGCTCTCATTTCTATGCCATAATCTGTGTCCCAGATGTAGCCATTCCATGAAAGCTTGAATTCTGRCATAAATCTGCCCATTTGTGTGATTGTCCACGATAAAGCTTATTGGTTCATTTGTAATTTTAGTTAAAGTTGTAGGATGGCAGCTACTTTTGACGGAGTAGCAGCCATGGGTGGCTGTCTCTCAGTCTGTGTTCCATAGGGCGTGTGTCAAAAGTAGTGCACTTTAAGGGCAAAGGGCGAGACCCAGATGCAGACACGGGAGGCAGATGGTTTGAGTCTCTGATAATTATAATCCAAGGGGCAGGCAAGAGAACGGTCGTGGACAAACAAAAGATCATTAACAAGGTCCAGAAGTTACAGAGTGGCAGGTAGGCTCGAGGGCAGGCAGTATGGTCAGGCAGGCGGGTTCAGCGTCAAGGAAGGCAAGGGTCAAAACCGGGAGGACTAGCAAAAGAGAGATAAGAAAAAGCAGGSGCACAGAAAAACRCACTGGTTGACTTGACAAGACAAACGGGGAACACTGGAATAAATACCCAGGGACTAATGGGGAAAACGGGTGACACCTGGAGGTGGGTGGAGACAATCACAAAGACAGRTGAAACAGATCAGGGCGTGACAGTGCACTATGTGGGGAATAAGGTGCCATTTGGGATGCACCCTCAAGCAATTCAAACCTTTTCCACCCATCGAGACACTTATAGAGTGATTATTATGGGGTACATATGTGTTTCCTGTATTTAGAGGAAATAGCACTTTAGAAAATAAGCACGGCAAATATGTAACTTTCTAAGCATCTCAATGTGTGAGGAGTGGGCAATTTCATAACCAATTCACCTGCATGTACACCTTAGTAGTTTGTGCTGCTTCCTGGAAAAGACTCCTGCACTTTCTGTCATAAAAAGGGTAATATATGGTTATGAAACAAACCATAAACCTATTAGGATATGTCATTGTTGCACTATACAGTCAAATATGGACTGTGTTGTTGACCTTTGTAACCTAMGATTTCCCAAACCCCATATAAACTTACTGTAAAAAGAATGAGCATTTTAAAATAACCATGGCTAATGATCTGATTTCATACATCATAATACGAGGRAAACACTGAAATGTTCATGAGCATCACTCAATTAGCGGTATTGTGGCAGTAACATAAAGAGCGGGGCTATCCTTTCACCATTTCAATGACAGAGCTATCAGGGTTGTTGAGGAAAATAGTAATTTATACCAAATAAGAGATTTGGTCATTCATTCACCAGCAGTTTTGCCTCAGTTTTATACCTCAACCAATTGTGTCTTAATGTCTGTTATATTGATTCTGAAAATCTGTCTAGAATCTCTGTGTGTGTTTGTTCTRAAATGATGGTCTGTTTCTGCATGGGTTGGCCATTGTCCTGTGCAAATAGGTCAATGTTTGTCATAGTGTTTATCTTCTATTTGATTATGTCTCAGGGTTTGTGGAGGCAGGGCAGAGTTTGTGGGCTGCAGAGTGGGAGGGAAGATGAGTGATAAGACTCGTATTGGCAGATAACCTCTGTGATTACTGCCTTGTCAAAGACACATACACACACACACACACACCCACACACACACAACAGATTCAGTTTCAAACTATAGCAACAGAAGGCAATATAAGGAGTGTTGTTGCAAGGCCTCTGGACTCTGCTACAGCACTGTAACTGCATTATTGAAAGAGTCTTGATGCTGAGCAGCACCACAGCATAGTTGAGACATCAACACCAGTTTCCCTATTTCACTGATTCAATAACATGCATTTCAAAAGCCAGACCACCATTTTATTTAAACAGACCACAGTTAAGTGGTGATAGCAATGTAAATATAATCACCCAATCAAATATCAATGCCGCGGGATACAGTATGAAATGCAGACGTCTCTCAGCTGCGTTCTCGCATCTCTTTCCAGGTTACTCAGATCTCTGAAAAAAGCCAGTTTGACATGTCTGCATGCTTTCAGCCGCTGAGTGTCTCTGCTGTGTGAATAGTATTTCCCATTTCGTCACAGACAGCCTATCAACATTCTCGGCGAATGGAAATAAACCATCTGTCAAAAATGTCCTCTCCGGGAACCAAAGAGTCACAAACTATTTTTGTCACATTTGGGCCATCAAAAGAAACCCATTTTCCCTACTGCCACACAGAGAAATGGGACGACATTARAGGGAGTCTTTTGAGTATTTGGTTACACTAGACTAGAGTGGCTGGGKTGGCTGTTGGTTTTTAAGGTTTGATTTAGCACCTGTCTATTCCCATTTATTCCCATTTATTACATGTTTCTACGCAAATCAATTCTGTCGATGGCTAATCAGTCCGTTTTCATGACTAATTCCAGGATTACGGATTCCTTTGCCTTTAACTGTATTACTAAATACAGTTTACAATTATAGCAATCCATAGTATTGATATAAAAACCATTCACAACAGATTCACTTTATATTAAAGYCTACATATATATGAATGCCCATCAACGCATTTGTAAAAAGTGTCACCGWAACCACTTCTAGTCTCAAAGGGCTTGGGTTGAAGGACTGAGTGGACTGAGTATGCGTCCGTCACGACCATCGCTTTCACAGGGGCCTGTGAAAGTACTTCACCCTCTGTCTTAAGGGTTAAATCCGATTGGACCTTGCGCCCACTGAAAGGGATCCCCTCTGAATCGCCGTCCAGTAATCCCTCGACCTTGGCTCACACATTGCTGATCCGTCCCTTCTCACACCGTCTTCCTGAATTGGAGATKACGAAACCCCAACACTTCCTAATCCCCTCATCCTCATTTTCTACACCACWTCCAGATGATTCATCAAACGGCCACTATTTCAGTTTAACACTGCACAAGACCTTTGCCCCTTGGTGCAATGGGGCAAATACTAGCTGGTGCTGCCTGTCAACGTGAAACCGATATTTTATTATGTGGTTTCTCTGGAAAATAAATCAGTGCGCTTCAAAGAATTCCCCAAAAATTCCTAAGTCTGGAATTTTCCTCCCGCCCTTCTTTCCAGGGAGCCATAGTCCCTCGTTCTTCTCCCTCTCCTCGGCTTTGGACGCTCCTTGGATGCGATCCTTGCAGCTCAGAGCACATTTGAGTGGGATTTCATTATCAATGCTTTGCAGAGGGAGGGGGAAAAGCCTTTGATATGGAGGCACAATGTGTGGGAAGACTCATGGGATAGAGGACGCCATCACAGCACACAGGAACATCAAAGGCCTCATCAGCAGATGTTCCCAAACAAGATCTATGCCAGGTCATCTTAGTCAATTAGACCAGTAATAAGGACAGGTTGATATATTCATGGTGCACTCTGGACTATGTAGTGGGTTGTCGAGTGCCAGCATGTTTTCTCAGATCTTTCCCTAACCCTTTCCTCTCATTGAATATGACATTTGTTAGATTTTCTACCTCTAAATTATCTCTGAAAATGGGCATATGGTTATGTAACAGTATKTTTATATTTGGTCACTAGAGGAGTGACTTTCTACCTTTGTGAGGTTACTGAAGCATTTTTGATGTTGTGCAGACTGAGGAGGTTTTGGAGAAGTGTGCTCATGGCAGGGCTATGTTGGCTTTACGACAGCTGTCAAGTCCGATGTTTCTGAGGGGGAACTGAAACAACACCAAATTATCCATGTTTTGGTATATATGGGGCCTGAAGGGGTGACAAAGCGAATGGYGCATGGGGTGGCCTAAACAATGCCTGACTGAATGAGGGCATCGTATAACACTTTGGTTTTGTGAGAGGAAAACTTCAAAATAGCCCATAAACATGTCTCACTTAGATGATAAGTTATTTAGACTTAAATACTCCATGGTATACGTTTAAACTGTATTTACTGTACAGTTACCATTCACAAACAGAAAGACTAGGCTCCTTGGTTGATACTAGTGCCTTGATGCGGCTCTGCTCTGAACTCATAAATATGGACACATACGGCATCAAACGAAACGTTACGCAAACGTTACGCCTCCAGGATTACTAAATCGAAATGTTTGACTCGCTTCGAGGTCCCAAAATCACCCCAGGTTGATGCAAAAATAACCCAACCACACTGTCTGGACAGGTGCAATGAAGCATTCGTTTTTGGTTTACTTTTAAAGTTTGAGATTTTGTGAATCTCCTGCAAGTGTCTGCCTCTTCCTACAGTATAATTCATGAAGACACATGGCCGCAAAGTGCCATGTCTATACACCCTCCCAAAGACACATGAAGGAATGTTAGCATACAGTCCTAACATGGAGTGTGAGTAGAATAGAGATGCTGCCGAGAAGAACATAGCATGCAAGAGGCATTATTGACACCCCCACTGTCAATATGGGAAATGACAATGTCAAACGGGCAATATGTTTGATCTGTGGTGTATCCACTGTGAGCATAAGGGAGCCGTTCAGAYGATTGAACATTCCCTCCTTGCCTCGTCCCTGGCACGAGAGAGTGAAAGCCTGCCTGTGACTCCAAGCTTTGTCTTTTGGTGCATGGCTAGTTGCTATAGCAACATGACTTTGCATTCCTTTTCACATGCTGTTTTTTCAAAATCAATAATCCCTCCCTCTCGCTCGCCACCCTCCTCCGTCCAACTGCAATAGCGCCACACCACAGCTACCATACTTCTAGAATTAAACCATAGCTCATACCCAGGGCTGTTCTAGTATTGCCATTCCACTTCTGATCCTACTAATTTGTACTTTGCAATAATGACACCATGCCCTGCCACATTATTACTACCATGGTACTCCTGCCGCCTTAATACTATTGCATTATGGATTACCACAACTGATATGTACCCACCTTAACCCCCCCCCCCCATTGATGTCTGAAGAATTGGCCTAYTTTCTTTGCCATCTTACTCTTACATCTTACATCTCACTGCCACTCTGTAGTTGGCTACTGCTGTTGTAACCACTGCATTGCCGCTTTCTCCATGCAATTATTACAATGTTTCTACAACTAATACCCATCAGTTGTCTTCCCATATGCCAGTTGACCAATTTCTTTCCATTCCTACTCGGGCAGAAACACCATGACACCACACCTACTGGTTGCATGGCATTACCGTTCCTGGGTTCAAATAGTATACGTTTCAAATACTTTAGCTGTGCTTGATTGAGCTTGCCTGGTGCTATGGAACTMATGAAATAGTTCCAAAAGTAAAAAAGCCCACCCATGTGGCACTTAAGTAGTACTATTTTTACTTTACACCACTTTACTAAGTACTTTACACCACTGCCTATTAAAAAAAAAAAAAAAAGTGTTCCAAAAGTGTTATTCTGCTGTCCCCATAGGAGAACTCATKTGGGTTCCATGTAGAACCCTCTGTGAAAAGGGTTTATATGGAAAGGGTTCTACCTGGAACCAATGTTTTTTTCAAATGGTTCTCATATGGGGACAGTCGAGGAACCCTTTTAGGTTGTAGATAGAACCTTTTCTTCTTGGAGTCTAGTGCGTTACTTTTGTCCAAAACCCTATGGGCCCTGGTMAAAAGTAGTGTACTACACAGGGAATAGGTTGCCATACGAGCTATGGAGGTGTGTTAGGACTTCTATCGTTTGATCCTTTCTTTTCCTGGAACGACGGTCGTTCTAGTTGGGCTTTTTTACTCAGACAGGATTGAAGTAGGTCCTAGTTCCTAGTTAATGGGTCCTGTGTAATGGCTGTATAAATGGAAAGTGACAGTGGGATCTTGCGTGTAAGAGACCAGGCAGGGCAGGGGGGGCAGTATTCGGAGCACTGAGGCAGGCTAATCAATCCCATCAATGCCTGCACACACACATGCATTTAAACACACAGCACCGACGCATATTTGTAAGTACATCCATTGTCACATTTGTACCCTTACTCAAATTATGACCCACATACACTGCACACACGTGTCCATACACTCATACATAAACTAAGACATACTGTACAGTAGTACATTGAGGCTCAGATGCCAATACACACATGCTTTCTCAACCGTACACACACACAGAGTCACATTTGCGCAAGGAAACATGCCCGTTCCATTCGTCATCCAGACARTCCAAAGTATGCAAACCAAATCAAATCAAATTGTATTTGTCACATGCGCCGAATACAACAGGTGTAGTAGACCTTACCGTGAAATGCTTACTTACAAATGCATGCAAACATGTAAGTCGTTATTAATTGTCCTGGCATGCCATGGACAAATCATGGCTCCCAGATACCAGCTCAGTGATCATTTGACATCCCACTGGRCACAGACGTCAATTCAACGTCTCTTCTATGTTGGTTCAACGCAATTTCATTGGAATGACGTGGAAACAATGTGACGTGGAAACAATGTTGATTCAACCARTGTGTGCCCAGTGGGATGTGATGTAGCGGTAGGCATACTGTACCATACTGAACACAGACTTGATTCTCCCTGACGTTAGCATTTCAAATTCAGTTCAAACTTTATTGACCATCTTTTTGCAATAATTAAAACGTTTATTTGGAATACAGGCATATGGTTTAGTGCGTCACAGTACACCCAGATAGAAGATACAAACAGTAAGTGATATCACCATATCAGATATCATAATAGCAAATCTAGTGATCTCTTTGAATAAGATCTAAACCAGGGCTCTCCAACCCTGTTCCTGGAGAGCTACAGTCCTGTAGGTTTTCGCTCCAACCCTAATCTAGCGCACATGATTCTAATAATTTGCTGGTTGATAGGGTTGGAGAGCCCTGGTCTATACAGACAAATCCAAAATTATTGGAATCCTTGATAAAGATGAGCAAAAAGAACGGTATGAAATAAATAATTCAAATACTGAGCTATATTGTGCATTATGTTATACTAATACAATTACTCAGAGAAAGTAATATTTGTATCTCTTAAAAATATACATTTCACCTTACGAGGATAATAGTACTGAGCCTTTTTCTAAAATGCTTTATGAGATTGGAGAACACATTGGCAGGGATCTTAGGACATTCCTCCTTGCAGAATCTTTCCAGATCCTTGATAACCTTCATCTGCCCTCTTCATTTCAATGGGGTTTAAGTCTGGAGATTGAGAAATGTTGATTTTGTGGTCAATTAACCATTTCTTTGTAGATTTTGATRTGTGCTTGGGGTTATTGTCTTGCTGGAAGCTCCACTTGTGGTCAAGTTTCAGCCTCCTGGCAGARCCAACCAGGTTTTTGGCTAAAATGTCCTGGTACTGGGTGAAGTTAATGATGCCGTTGACCTTAACAAGGGCCCCAGTCCCAGTGGAAGCAGAATAGCCCCATGACATCAACGATCCACCACCATATTTTACAGTAAGTATTAGGTTATTTTCCTTTGGCCCTTGTTAAAGGTCCAATGCAGACATGTTTATGTCAATATCAAATCATTTCTGGGTAACAATTAAGTACCTTACTGTAATTGTTTTTAAGTAAAATGGTCAAAAATAAATAAAAATWGCTTCTTCTCAATTTCTCAAGCAAGAATTTTGCTAGGTCTGTCTTGGGAGTGGAAAACTGAAAACTAGCTGTTATTGTCAGAGAGTTTTGGAACYCTATTTCTTATTGGTCTATTAACTAATTTACCGCATGGTGATGTCACCATGGAAAGRCGAAAACTYCAGCCCACCAAAACAGGCAGAMATTTCAGGTGATCTTTTCAAACAGCTCTTACACTAAAAGGGCATTATCATAAGTTTCACAATTTCACAGTATAATTCCAACCTCATATACACGGCTCAAAAAAAAAAGGAACACTTAAACAACACAATGTAACTCCAAGTCAATCACACTTCTGTGAAATCAAACTGTCCACTTAGGAAGCAACACTGATTGACAATAAATTTCACATGCTGTTGTGCAAATGGAATAGACAAAAGGTGGAAATATAGGCAATTAGCAAGACACCCCAATAAAGGAGTATTCTGCAGTGGTGACCACAGACCACTTCTCAGTTCCATGCTTCCTGGCTGATGTTTTGGTCACTTTGAATGCTGGCGGTGCTCTCACTCTAGTGGTAGCATGAGACGGAGTCTACAACCCACACAAGTGGCTCAGGTAGTGCAGCTCATCCAGGATGGCACACAATGCGAGCTGTGGCAAGAAGGTTTGCTGTGTCTGTCAGCGGTAGTGTCCAGAGCATGGAGGTGCTACAGGAGACAGGCCAGTACATCAGGAGACGTGGGAGGAGGCCGTAGGAGAGCAACAACCCAGCCAGCAGGACCGCACCTCCGCCTTGAGTAGAGGAGCACTGCCAGAGCCCTGCAAAATGACCTCCAGCAGGCCACAAATGTGCATGTGTCTGCTCAAACGGTCAGAAACAGACTCCATGAGGGTGGTATGAGGGCCGACGTCCACAGGTGGGGTTGTGCTTACAGCCCAACACCGTGCAGGACGTTTGCATTTGCCAGAGAACACCAAGATTGGCAAATTCGCCACTGGCGCCCTGTGCTCTTCACAGATGAAAGCAGGTTCACACGAGCACATGAGCACATGTGACAGACGTGACAGAGTCTGGAGACGCCGTGGAGAACATTCTGCTGCCTGCAACATCCTCCAGCATGACCGGTTTTGCGGTGGGTCAGTCATGGTGTGGGGTGGCATCTTTGTGGGCCGGCACAGCCCTCCATGTGCTCGCCAGAGGTAGCCTGACTGCCATTAGACCGAGATGAGATCCTCAGAGCCCTTTGAGACCATATGCTGACACATGCACATTTTGTGCCTGCTGGAGGTCATTTTGCAGGACTCTGCAGCTCCTCCTGCTCCTCCTTGCACAAAGGCGGAGGTAGTGGTCCTGCTGCTGGGTTGTTGCCCTCCTACGGCCTCCTCCACGTCTCCTGATGTACTGGCCTGTCTCCTGGTAGCGCCTCACTCTGGACACTACGCTGACAGACACAGCAAACCTTCTTGCCACAGCTCGCATTGATGTGCCATCCTGGATGAGCTGCACTACCTGAGCCACTTGTGTGGTTGTAGACTCCGTCTCGTGCTACCACTAGAGTGAGAGCACCGCCAGCATTCAAAAGTGACCAAAACATCAGCCAGGAAGCATAGGAACTGAGAAGTGGTCTGTGGTCACCACCTGCAGAATCACTCTTTATTGGGGGTGTCTGGCTAATTGCCTATAATTTCCACCTTTTGTCTATTCCATTTGCACCAACAGCATGTGAAATTTATTGTCAATCAGTGTTGCTTCCTAAGTGGACAGTTTGATTTCACAGAAGTGTGATTGACTTGGAGTTACATTGTGTTGTTTAAGTGTTCCCTTTATTTTTTTGAGCAGTGTATATAAAACCCAGGAAAATCWCTTTTTTGACTGTGCTAGGCCTTTAAGGTCAACGGCATCATGAACATTACTCTCTACCAGGACATTTTAGCAGAGAGAGGAAGAGGTGAAGTGAGAGGGTTTACTCCGCYCAAAATCTGTCCACGATAATAAGACCACGAAATTAGGATTTTTTTATGGAGGTCAATGAGAGTTTCGGTAAAAAAAAGGTAATTGCTAATTTGCTATGTGAGGTTTATTTTATCGAATATACGTTTTGTAATGGTTAGGTTGTTACGAATGCACTAAAATAACTGGATGCACGTGGCATTTTGGCAACTTTGAAAAAAACTACTTTATATCGGAGTTGTGCCTGTTGTTCAGACGTATATCTCCCTCTCATTGGCTAGAATGGTCCCACCTGATCTTGCCTCCTCCCACCTGCCTTCCATCTTTGAGGACATTTATTTTCCTTGTTAGAGCGGTCACTCGACTATCTTGTCAATAAAATAGAACATCGTTGATTTTAGCCAAAAACAAAGTTGCCTCTGCCAGGAAGCTGAAACTTGGCCACAAGTGGATCTTCCAGCAAGAAAATAACCCAAAGAAATGGTTAATTGATGACAAAATTAATATTTTGCAATGGCCATCTCAGTCTCCGAAWWKWWWTTKWATACAATATAGCTCAGTATCTTTTATATATACTGTATTTTATACTGTATTTTTTGCTCATTTTGGACCTGAATGTAATATGCACAATTTGGCAAACTGCCCTAAATTTAACACAAAACATTCCATAACACTGATGTTTATATTTATATTCCAACTACCATACAATTGTGTTTTGTGATTTTGCTGGCAACTTTTTAMATCTCAAACGGATATTGCCAAAAACTGTATCCAGTTTTCCCGCACCCAGATTAAGACTAGTCCTGAATTAATCTCTATTCTCAATAGAAAATGTCAATTGAATGTGCTTTTTAGTCCAGRACTAGGCTTAATSTGGRTCCAGGTAACCAACCCCATTGTTTCTATCTAAGGCTGAGTCTACCTTTCTAACATTCTAGGATTCTCTGAGTGGCGTCAGGAAAAGACAGTTTCTCCATAGCCCCCTGTGTTTTCACACCTATCCAACCCATCACTTAATGAGGTTTAACTCATCTGTTAACTCGCTAATGAAGTGGATATGGCATTGTGCGGAAGACACGCAGGGGGCCGCATGGACTCCCTTTGAGATGATAGAGAAAARGCCTGATCTTTGGTGCACCACAAGCTCCCTGACTGGATTTGCCTCGACTGAATTTTTCGTGCTTCGCCGCGTTAAATCAACAACTACCGCGCGACAAGCTGGCACTGATGTCTCGGCACATTAGCACATTTTTCCCTGTTTTGCAATGTTCCCTCTCAGATTGATTGTCGTTTCGGTGGGTAAGTCTGTGAAGTGTGAGTAACAAGCACTGGCACATGGCGCGATGTAGAACATTTGATTCAGCAACATCTCAATCCCTCGCCGACGTGGCTTTTAAAACAACACCTGGGTCTGCAGGATTGATCTGGGCAAGGTGTGTAAACACAAATGGAGTCCTTGTTTGAGTGTGTGTGTGCGCGTGTGTGTGCATGTGTCTTTTTGTGTGTTTGTTAGAGAAAGATTGCTCTTCTTCTATTAGCTTTGAAGTGTTGCTATTCTCCTATTAAGCTTTATGCTCACAAAGCACGCACGTCAATGTTGTTCGACACGTGTCTCGATATTTTGAGGGCAAAAGACAGAGAAAAAGGGGGAATTCACTTGCTGTATCTTCAATGTATTCATGAAAAAAGCCCTGCACTGAGCGCCAGCACTGTCCCCTTTACTCCCGGCCGGCTGAGCCCTCCCCTCCTGCTCCGTGGCTGAGTGACTCATTGTGAGCTCACAGAACAGGGCCTCGGGAAGCTGAGCGGAAATGGAGGAAAACTTAACTTCCGGAGGACCTATAATATTTTTATTCTCTACCTTCTCTTGCTCTGGATCCACTGCTGAAGTCACTTTCTATCACTCTATATTTCAAGCTTTTCAACCCTAGGAAACATGTATTTTCCACCTTCTCCTCCCTCCTTAATCCTCCACCCCTTCCCTCCTCGTGACAACTTTGTCAACCACTTTAAAAGGAAGGATGACGACAGCCACTTCTCATTCACTCAGCCTATTGAGTCCACTGGTCCCATTCACACAGAACTACCCTACGCCTTGACCTCTTTCTTCACTCACTCTCCAGTTAAAATCCTGCGACTAGTGAGTTCCGGATGCCTGAAAATCTGCCCGCTCGACCCCATCCACTCGTCCCAATCTTCTGCCATTCCTCACTTCCCTCATCAACTCATCCCTGACCACTGGCTGTGTCCCCTCGGACTTCAAAATGGCCAAAGTTGCTCCCAGAAGGGTAGTCCTTCTTTTCTTTCGAAAGCACTTGAGCGTGCCGTCTCTGACTAACTCTCTTGCTATCTCTCTCACAATGACCCTAACAAGTCAGGCTTCAAGACAGATCACTCAACCGAGACTGCTCTCCTCTGTGTCACGGAGGCTCTCCGCACTGCCAAAGCTGACACTCTTTTCTCTGTTCTCATCCTCCTAGATCTATGAGCTGCCTTCGACACCCGTGAACCATCAGATCMWCCACTCCACCGTCTCATGGCTGGGCGTCTCAGGCTCTGCACACCCTTAGATTGCATCCTACCTGGCAGGCCGCTACGACCACTGCGCTCTCACTACTGGTGTCCTACAGGGCTCGGATCTAGGCCCTCTCTTCTTCTTTCTATACACCAAGTCACTCGGTGCCGTCATATCCTTACATGGTCTCTCCTATCATGGCTATGCGGATGACAACTGCTTTTCTCCTTCCTCCTTCCTCCCTTCTAACACCTAGGTGGCGACACCCAGGTGGCGCCAAAGGAGATGGCTGCCGTTTTAAGATCCCATAACCAATTGTGCTATTGTGTATGTTTCTTTGCGTTGTTTGTACGTTTCTTTGTACATAATGTTTCTATCACCGTGTCTTATGACCGAAAAGAGCTTCAAGATATCAGGACAGCGATTACTCACCCCATACTAGAGGAATACYTTTTCTTCAAAGAGTCATCACGTCTGTAGCCATGAAGTGCTTTRAAAGGCTGGTCATGGCTCACATCAACACCATCATYCCAGAAACTCTAGACCCACTCCAATTTGCATACCGCACCAAAAGATCCACAGATGATGCGATCTCTATTGCAATCCACACTGCCCTTTCACACCTGGACAAAAGGAACACCTACAGTTCAAGTCGGAAGTTTCAACCACTCCACAAATTTCTTGTTAACAGACTATAGTTTTGGCAAGTCAGTTATGACATCTACTTTGTGCATGACACAAGTAATTTTTCCAACAATTGTTTACAGACAGATTATTTCACTTATAATCCACTGTATCGCATTTCGAGTGGGTCAAACGTTTACATACATGTTGTTGACTATGCCTTTAAACAGCTTGGAAAATATGATTTTATGGCTTTAGAAGCTTCTGATAGGCTAATTGACATAATTTGAGTTAATTGGAGGTGTACCTGTGGATGTATTTCAAGGCCTACCTTCAAACTCAGTGCCTCTTTGCTTGACATCATGGGAAAATCAAAAGAAATCAGCCAAGACCTCAGAAAAAAATTGTAGACCTCCACAAGTTTGGTTCATCCTTGGGAGCAATTTCCAAACGCCTGAAGGTACCACGGTCATCTGTACAAACAATAGTACGCAAGTATAAACACCATCGGACCACGCAGCCGTCATGCCGCTCAGGAAGGAGACGCGTCCTGTCTCCTAGAGATGAACGTACTTTGGTGCGAAAAATGCAGATCAATCCCAGAACAACAACAAAGAACCTTGTGAAGATGCTGAAGGAAACAGGTACAAAAATATCTAAATCCACAGTAAAGCGAGTCCTATATCGACATAACCTGAATAGCCGCTCAGCAAGGAAGAAGCCACTGCTCCAAAACCACCATAAAAAGTCAGACTATGGTTTGAAACTGCACATGGGGACAAAGATCGTACTTTTTGGAGAAATCTCCTCTGGTCTGATGAAACAAAAATAGAACTGTTTTGGCAATAATGACCATCGTTATGTTTGGAGGAAAAAGGGGGAGGCTTGCAAGCCGAAGAATACTATCCCAACCGCGAAGCACGTGTGTGGCAGAATCATGATGTGGGGGTGCTTTGCTGCAGGAGGGACTGATGCACTTCACAAAATAGATGGCATCATGAGGGAGAAAAATGTTGTCGATATATTGAAGTAACATCTCAAGACATCTGTCAGGAAGTTTAAGCTTGGTCGCAAACAGGTCTTCCAAATGGACAGTGACCCCAAGTATACTTACAAAGTTGTGGCAAAATGGCTTAAGGACAACAAAGTCAAGGTATTGGAGTGGCCATGACCAAATCCCTGACCTCAGTCCCAAAGAAAATGTGTGGGCAGAACTGAAAAAGCTTGTGCGAACAAGGATGCCTACAAACCTGACTCAGTTACACCAGCTCTGTCAGGAGGAATGGGCCAAAATTCACCCAACCTATTGGGGGAAGCTTGTGGAAGGCTACCCGAAACATTTGACCCAAGTTAAACAATTTCAAGGCAATGCTACCAAATAGTAATTGAGTGTATGTAAACTTCTGACCCACTGGGAATGTGATGAAAGAAATAAAAGCTGAAATAAATTATTCTCTCTACTATTATTCTGACATTTCACATTCTTMAAATAAAGTGGTGATCCTAACTGACCTAGGACACTGAATTTTCTCTACTATTATTCKTACATTCCACATTCTTAAAAATGAAAGCTCAACCTTGACAAGACGGATCTGCTCTTCCTCCCAGAGAAGGCCTGCCTGCTCCAAGACCTCTCCATCACGGTTGSCAACCCTACGATRTCCCCCTCCCACAGTGCAAAGAACCTTGGCGTGACCGTGGACAACACCCTGTCATTCTCTGCAAATATCAAAGCAGTGACTCGCTCCTGCAGGTTCATGCTCTACAACATCYGTAGAGTACGACCCTACCTCTCACAGGAAGTGGCGCAGGTCCTAATCCATGCACTTCTAATCTCCCATCTGAACTACTGCAACTCGCTGTTGGCTGGGCTCCCCGGTTGTGCTATCAAACCCYTGCAAATTATCCAGAACTCCACAGCCCACCTGGTGTTCAACCTTCCCAACTTCTCCCATCACCCCACTCCTCTGCACACTCCTCTGGCTTCCAGACGAAACTCACATCCACTACAAGACCATGATGGTACATGCATATGGAGCAGCAAGAGGAACTGCCCCTTCCTACCTTCAGGCTATGCTCAAACCCTATACACAAACCTGTTCTGTCACCTCTGGTATCTTGACCGTCCCACCTTACTGACTACGGCTGTGATATGTGGTTGTTTCCCCCATCTATCTTAAGATGATTGCACTAACTATAAGTCGCTCTGAATAAGATAAACAGTAAATTATTAAAACGTAAACAGGCTGGTCAATGGTGGGACAGTTTCTGGTGAGTTTTCTTTGGCACTGCCCACAACAATGGGAGGGTGCCTGGCTCACTGCGCCAACTCCCTGCCATGCCAGTCAGCAGCATGCCGCTAAGTAGGTCAGACTGCAATCATACAGCATGGGGGAAGAGAGGAGGAAGAGAAGGAAAAGGGGAGTGAAGAAGGAGAGAGTTCTGATGTTGAGTCGATACTGTCATACCTCTGTCATCTCACTTACCACCTCCTAATCCCAACCCCCACCCCAATMCGCCTCATGGTCATGACGAGGAACATTAAAGGTGTGCTGTTCCTTGCCGGGAAGCGAGCGCAATTTTTGGCGTTCTATTTATACACGGAACAATGTGCAACCCTGCATGATAGATAGATGCTCTCAACACCAGCAGGCAGAGAGAGTGCTCTTTAGTTTGTTTTCCTGGGAATTTAGCAACACGAGGTGAATAAAATAWATATATATATTTTTTAAATCAAATCTAACTTAGAGTTTGTTTGCACTATGTGTTTTTTCGGGGTAAAGAAATGTGATGTTTACCACGCTATTAATACTTGAGTCGTGTTTTGGCCATTCGACACAAATTTGCCCACTTCTCAAGTAAATGTGTTTAGGCTTTTTATACAATTTTTATTTGTTTATTCAGCTACAGTGTAACACCTATACAGAGATGCTTAAAACAAAGGTGTGTAATCAGATTCCAGTTCAGGCATATATCTATGCATTTCAATAAGTTTGTCACATCCCTTGAAACAGGATTCTGTCACTAAGAGATGGAAAACATGTGGGCACTACTTTTAATAATGGAGTGGAGTAAGAGCCTCTGAAGTTTGTCTCTGCTGTGACAGAACTAGACTATGTAAACTCCGTCTAAATYGCCTATTCGGAATAAATATAACAACAAATCCATTAAAATGAGAAAACAAACAAAGATGTGTTTTGACTGGCTGTCAGACCACACAGCCTTTGAAATGAAAGGGATCTCACAATCTCTTTGTCTATAGACTATTTMATCCATGAGATAGCTATAGCCACGTATCTCATGAATATATAAGTGTTAAGCGTTAAGTGTTAATTAGCATGAATATTGGACTCAGTATCTCCATACAAATGATTTGCAAATAGGGTGCGTCTCAATAAGAGTTTCTACTATGCGCCATGTTTATCCCACACATGATTTAAAACAACCAGTTTATTTTCCTGCATCATTAGTTGGCTCAAAWCACACACATCACACTCTCTTTCTCACCAAACACCCATCACACACGCTTTCTCTCTTTCTCAMCAAACATACATCGTACACACTGGTCGTGTCCGAATACCCATACTAGCATACTACACACTCAAACTGCATACTCATTTTGCCRTTTGATCTAGTAGAAATTACTMATCTTTTCCCACTCATGTGTTTGACGACAGCTGATAACCAGATAAATTGACGAGCTGTAYMAAAACAAATGGCAGGAGTCAATGCAATTGCGCATTGGATGATGCTTTCAGAGTACTCTTTTTGAAATTTCACATACTATAAAAAAAAATGTTTTTTGCATTCTACTTAGTGTGCTAGTATAGGTATTCACATATGGCCACTTACGTTCTCTCTCACACACACACTCTCCTACGAGTCCACACAGGCCCGGGGAGGTAGTACTAACGACCCCTCACTGTATACACACCCCATCTCCGTCATGCCAGGAAGACCATTACTGCAAATGAAACCCTCTTCCTCCATCACTCTCTCCATCCCTAGACCCCCTTAGAGGAACTGGGAGCTGGTAGAGCTCGACGGAGGTAGAGACGGCTAAACAGCCCGCCTTATTTTGTTAATACCTGCGGCCATGTCAATAGCCCTTAATGCCAAAGTCAACGGTGTTTAATTGAACTCAAATCAAATGTTATTTGTCACATGCACCGAATACAACCTTACAGTGAAATACTTACTTACAAGCCCTTAACCAACAATGCAGTTTTAAGAAGAAAAAAAAAGTTMGAAATAAAAGTAACAAATAATTAAAGAGTCGCAATAAAATAACAATAGCGAGKCTATATACAGGGGGTACTGGTACAGAGTCAATGTGCGAGGGCACCGGTTAGTCGAGGTAATTGAGGTAATATGTAACTGTAGGTAGAGTTATTAAAGTGACTATGCATAGATAATAACAGAGAGTAGCAGTAGGGTAAAAGGGTTAGGGGCAATGCAAATAGTCTGGGCAGCCATTTGATTAGATGTTCAGGTGTCTTATGACTTGGGGGTAGAAACTGTTTAGAAGCCTCTTGGACGTAGACTTGGCGCTCCGGTACCGCTTGCCGTACGGTACCAGAGAGAACAGTCTATGACTACGGTGGCTGGATTCATTGACAATTTTTAGGGCCTTCYTCTGACACCACGTAGTGTAGAGGTCCTTGATGGCAGGAAGCTTGGCCCTGGTGATGTACTGGGCCGTATGCACTACCCTCCGTAGTGCCTTGCGGTCGGAGGCCGAGCAGTTGCCATACCATTCAGTGATGCAACCAGTCAGAATGCTCTCGATGGTGCAGCTGTAGAACCTTTTGAGGTTCTGAGAACCCATGCCAAATCTTTTCAGTCTCCTGAGGTGGAATAGGTTTTGCCATGCCCTCTTCACCACTGTCTTGGTGTGCTTGGACCATGTTAGTTTGTTGGTGATGTTGACGCTAAGGAACTTGAAGCTCTCAACCTGCTCCACTACAGCCCCGTCGATGAGAATGGGGGCCTGCTCGGTCCTCCTTTTCCTATCGTCCACAATCATCCTCTCTTGTCTGATCACATTGAGGAGAGGTTTGTTGTCCTTGCACCACATGTCAGGTCTCTGACGTCCTCCCTATAAGCTGTCTCGTCGTTGTCGTGATCAGGACTACCACTGTGTGTGTCATCGGCAAACTTTTTTCATATTTTTTTCACCTTTATTTAACCAGGTAGGCTAGTGAGAACAAGTCTCATTTGCAACTGCGACCTGGCCAAGATAAAGCAAAGCAGTTTTTGACAGCAATAACAACACAGAGTAACACATGGAATTGTCACTGCCCTGACCTTTAGAAGAGCTTTTTATTCTCCTATTTGGTTAGGTCAGGGTGTGATTGGGTGGGCATTCTAGTGTTCATATATTTCTTTGTTTTTTGGCCAGTGTGGTTCCCAATCAGAGCAGCTGTTCTATCGTGTCGCTGATTGGGAATCATACTTAGGCAGCCTGTTTTGCCACCTTAGTTTGTGGGATGTTGTTTGTACAGCTCTGTGTACCTACCGAACGTTACGGTCGTTTTCCTTTGTTGTTTTGTGGGTTTCATTTTTAATAAGATTAAATGTACACTCACACGGCTGCACCTTGGTCCGATCATTTCGACGACGTAAGAGGAATAAACATACAATCAATAATTACAGTAGAACACATCAATATATACAGCAGGTGCAAATGAGGTAGTATAAGAGAGTAAGCGCAATAATAGGCCATGGTGGCGAAGCAATTACAATATAGCAATTAAACACTGGAATAGTGAATTGTTAGAAAGATGTATGTGCAAGTACAGATACTGGGGTGCAAAGAAGCAAGATAAATAAATAAATACAGTGTGGGGATAAGGTAGATTGGATGGTCTAATTACAGATGGGCTATGTACAGGTGCAGAGATCTGTGAGCTGCTCTGACAGCTGGTGATTAAAGCTAGTGAGGGAGATAGTCTCCAGCTTTAGTGATTTTTGCAGTCCGTTCCAGTCATTGCAGCAGAGAACTGGAAGGAGAGGCAGCCAATGGAAGAATTGGCTTTGGGGGTGACCAGTGAGATATACCTGCTGGAGCGCGTTTTACGGGTGGGTGCTGCTATGGTGACCAGTGAGCTGAGATATGGCGGGGCTTTACCTAGCAAGAGCTTGTAGATGACCTGGAGCCAGTGAGTTTGGAGACGAGAGAATGAAGCGAGGGCCCCACGAGAGCATACAGTCGCAATTGTGGTAGTATATGGGGCTTTGATGACAAAACGGATGACACTGTGAAGACTGCATCCAATTTGTGAGTAGAGTTTGGAGGCTATTTTGTAAATGACATCCGCCGAAGTCGAGGATTGGTGGATGGTCAGTTTTACGAGGGTATGTTGGCAACATGAGTGAAGAAGGATTTGTTGCGAAATAGGAAGCCGATTCTGATTTGATTTTGGATTGGAGATGTTTAATGTGAGCTGGAAGGAGAGTTTACAGTCTAACCAGACACCTAGGTATTGTAGTTGTCCACATACTCGAAGTCAGAACCGTCCAGAGTAGTGATGCTGGACGGTGGGCAGGTGCGGGCAGCGATCAGTTGGAGCTTGCATTTAGTTTACTTGCATTTAAGAGCATTGGAGGCCACGGAAGGAGAGTGAATGGCATTGGAAGCTCATCTGGAGGTTAGTTAACACAGTGTCAAGAGAGGCCAGAAGTATACAGAATGGTGTCGTCTGCGTAGAGTGGATCAAAGAATCACCATCAGCAAGAGCGACATCATTGATGTATACAGAGAGAAGAGTCGGCCCGAGAATGAACCCTGTGGCACCCCATAGAGACCGCCAGAGGTCCGGACAACAGGCCCTCCGATTTGACATACTGAACTCTATCAGAGAAGTAGTTAGTGAACCAGGAGAGGCAGTCATTTGAGAAACCAAGCTGTTGAGTCTGCCAAAAATAATGTTGTGATTGACGGAGTTGAAAGCTTAGCCAGGTCGATGAATACGGCTGCACAGTAATGTCTCTTATCGATGGCAGTTAAGATATCGTTTAGGACCTTGAGCGTGGCTGAGGTGCACCCATGACCAGCTCTGAAACCAGATTGCATAGCGGAGAAGGTACGGTGTTGATTCGAAATGGTCGGTGATCTGTTTGTTAACTTGACTTTCTGATCTTTGGAGGGATTGAAAGTCCGTGTTGCCCAGCAACAGCCCAAAACATACTGCTCTAGAGGAGATCTGCATGGAGGAATGGGCCAAATTACCGCAACAGTGTGTGAAAACCTTGTGAAGACTACAGAAATGTTTGACCTCTGTCATTGCCAACAAAGGGATAAAACAAAGTATTGAGATAAACTTTTGTGTATTTTGACTCAAATACTTATTTTCCACCATAATTTGCAAATAAATTCATAAAAAATCCTACAATGTGATTTTCTGGATTTTCTTTTCTCATTTTGTCTGTCATAGTTGAAGTGTACCTATGATGAAAATTACAGGCCTCTCTCATCTTTTTAAGTGGGAGAACTTGAACTATTGGTGGCTGACTAAATACTTTTTTGCCCCACTGTATGTGGGAGGTGGAAATAAATGAAAAGGTTAAGGCATGTTGAGCAGGGCTAGAGGCTCTACAGTGAAATAAGACAATAGTCACTAACCAGGACAGTAATGGACAAGGCATATTGATATTAGGGAGAGGCATGCGTAGCCGGTGATCAATAGGGGTCCAGTGAGTGGTTGGGCTGGCTGGAGACACGGCGATTCAGGCAGCTGGGAGGCCGGGGCTAACAAGCTAGCAGACCGGGGCTACCGGGGCTAGTAAAGCTAGCAGAAGGGCCTTATAGGGACGTCTCGACGGAGGAAAGTCTGTTTTGGCCTCCGCGTGCGGTGACGTTGATAGACCAGTTGTGATGGATTAGTAGGGTTCCGAGTAGCAGAGGGGTCCAAGTCCAATTGGCAAAATAGGTATAGTGGCCCATGAAATTGGCTGATGGATCTATACAGCTAACAGTCCAATATGCTATAGACAGCTAGCGGGCCGCTGCTATCGGATGGGCAATTCAGGGGTGGTCGCGATGTAGAGGCCAGTTGAGTACCCCCTCGAGCAGATTACGTCTAATTGGTGCTTGCTCCGGGATCGACGTTAGCCAGTACTCGGATAGCAGCTAGCTAGCTGCGAAGATCCAGGTGTAAATGACCAGAGCTTGCGGTAGGAATCCGGGGATATGGAGAGAAAATATGTCCGGTATGCTCTGGTTTGAGTCGCGTTGTACAAACTGGCAGAACTTTCCGAGCTAAAGGTTAGCTGTTGACCGCTTGCAGTGGTTAGCTGATTAGTAGCTASTGAGCTGGCTAACTTCTGTTGGKTGATTCTGAATACGAGGTGAATAATACTTTAGAAAAAAACAGATCCGCACCACATTGGGTGTGGCGGGTTGCAGGAGAGTGTTYTGAAGTTGAGTAAAAAAGATATTGCAATGAAAAGATAAAAAAGGTATATACACGGGAGAAGACAAGACAAGGACAAAAAGACGTCTGACTGCTACGCCATCTTGGATTGGGGAACGATGGTGTTGGAGTCGTGCCTGGCCGTGCAGTCATGAGTGAACAGGGAGTACAGGAGGAGACTGAGCAGTTTCTCTTTCCTCGTCCCCCAAACCATCAAACCGCCCTGTGATCGTTCAGTTCTCCCACTCCCGCAACAGCAGGGGAGGCAGATAGACTGGAGAGGGAGGAAGATGAGAGCACACATTTCCATATACAGAAAACTGTGTTCTGGGATAAATATAGTAGGTGTTCTGAACAGCATGTGGTCATGGAGAAACGTGTTGCCTGGCAAAATATAGAATCTAGCACACTGTATTGTTTACACTTACATTTATTTGTTAAATATTGAAGGTATATATTGGCTGTTKCTACAGTATTTTAAAGGCATACATTGGCTGTAGCTACATCAGGGGTCTACAAACCACCTATGATTGCAGACCACCTATGACTAGCTCCCCAATACAATTATGAAGTSMATTCAWTTTTCACGTGTTCCACCGCAAACTGTCATAAACAAATCTCACAAGTACGAGACACCGCAAGCTCCCATCTACAGTGCCTTGCAAAAGTATTCATTACACTTGCCGTGTTACATTACAACCTGTAMTTTAAATTGATTTTTATTTGGATTGCATGTAATGGACATACACAAAGTAGTCCAAATTGGTGAAGTGAAATGAAAAAGAWTAACTTTTAAAACGGAAAAGTGGTGCGTGCATATGTATTCATCCCCTTTGCTATGAAGCCCCTAAATAAGATCTGGTGCAACCAATTACTTTCAGAAGTCACATAATTAAAGTCCACCTGTGTGCAATCTAAGTGTCACATGATCTCAGTATATATAGACCTGTTCTGAAAGGCCCCAGAGTCTGCAAAACCGCTAAGCAAGGTGTACCACCAAGCAMGTGGCACTGTGAAGACCAAGGAGCTCTCCAAACAGGACAGGGWCAAAGTTGTTGAGAAGTACAGATCAGGGTTGGGTTATAAAAAATATCAGAAACTTTGAACATCCCATGGAGCACCATTAAATCCATTATTAAAACATTWAAAGAATATGGCACCACAACAAACCTGCCAAGAGAGGGCCACCCACCAAAACTCACGGACTAGGCAAGGAGGGCATTAATCAAAGAGGCAACAAAGAGTCCAAAGATAACCTTGAAAGAGCTGCAAAGCTCCACAGCGGAGATTGGAGTATCTGTCCATAGGACCATTTTAAGCCGTACAATCCACAGAGCTGGGCTTTGCGGAAGAGTGGCCAGAAAAAATAAGCAAGCATGTTTGGTGTTCACCAAAAAGCATGTGTGAGACTCCCCAAACATATGGGAGGAGGTACTCTGGTCAGATGAGACAMAAATTGTGCTTTTTTGCCATCAAGGAAAATGCTATGTCTGGCACAAACCYAACACCTCTCATCACCCCGAGAACACCATGTTTTTCATTGGCTGGGACTGGGAAACTGGTCAGAATTGAAGGAATGATGGATGGCGCTAAGTACAGAGAAATTATTGAGGGAAACCTGTTTTAGTCTTCCAGAGATTTGAGACTGGGGCGGAGGTTCACCTTCCAGCAGGACAATGACCCTAAGGATACTGTTAAAGCAACACTTGAGTGGTTTAAGGGGAAACATTTAAATATCTTGGAATGGCCTGGTCGAAGCCCAGACCTCAATCCAATTAAGAATCTGTGGTATGACTTAAAGATTGGTGTACACCAGCGGAACCCATCGAACTTGAAGGAGCTGGAGCAGTTTTGCCTTGAAGAAWKGGCAAAAATCCCAGTGGCTTGATGTGCCAAGCTTGTAGAGACATACCCTAAGAGACTTGCAGTTGTAGTTGCTGCAAAATGTGGCTCTACAAAGTATTGACTTTGGGGGGTGAATAGTTATGCACGCTCAAGTTCTGTTTTTTGTCTTATTTCTTGTTTGTCTCACAAAAAAAATGTTTTTGCATCTTCAAGGTGGTTGGGATGTTGTGTAAATCAAATGATACAATCTCCCCAAAAATCTATTTTAATTCCAGGTTGTAAGGCAACAAAATAGKAAAAATGCCAAGGGGGGTGAATACTTTCGCAAAAAAGTATTGACGTTGAGTGAGAGGTTATTTTCCTGTCACCACACTCCGAGTGCCTTCACCTCCTCCCTGTAGGTTGTTTCATCGTTGTTGGTGATCAAGCCCACTACTGTTGTGTCATTTGCAAACTTGATGATTGAGTTGGAGGTGTGCATGGCCAAGCAGTCATGGGTGAACAGGGAGTACAGGAGGGGGCTGAACACGYACCCTTGTGGGACCCCAGTGTTGAGGATCAGCGAAGTAGAGGTGTTGTTTCCTACCTTCACCACCTGGGGGCGTACCGTCAGGAAGTCCAGGACCCAATTGCACAGGGCAGGGTTGAGACCCAGGGCCTCAAGATTAACGATATGCTTGGAGGCTATTATGGTGTTGAATGCTGAGCTATAGTCAATGAACACCGTTCTTACATAGGTATTTTTCTTGTCCAGATGGGATAGGGTGGTGTGCAGTGTGATGACGATTGCATTGTCTGTGGACCTATTGGGGCGGTAAGCAAATTGAAGTGGGTCTAGGTTGACAGGTAAGGTGGAGGTGATTTGATTCTTGACTAGTCTCTCAAAGCACTTCATGATGACAGAAGTGAGTGCTACGGGGCGATAGTCATTTAGTTCAGTTACCTTTGCCTTCTTGGGTACAGGAACCATGGTGGCCATCTTGAAGCTTGTGGGGACAGCAGACTGGGATAGGGAGAGATGGAATATGTCCGTAAACACACCAGCCAGCTGGTCTGCGCATTCTCTGATGCCTGGTGGGTATGCAGGCCATGGGACAACTGGAACATCTTCAGCTTCAAGGAATTGTGTATAGATCCTTGCGAAATGGGGCTGTGCATTATCTTGCTGAAACATGAGGTGATTGCGACGGATGAATAGCACGACAATGGRGCYCAGGATCACGTCACGGTATCTCTGTGCATTCAAATTGCTATCGATAAAATGCAATTGTGTTCGTTGTCCTTAACGTATGCCAGCCCAGACCATAACCCCACTGCCACCATGGGGCACTCTGTTCACAACGTTGACATCGGCATACCATTCACCCACACAAAGCCATATACGCTGTCTGCTATCTGCCCGGTACAGTTGAAACCGGGATTGGTTACACGTGGTCTGCTCCTGTGAGGCCTGTTGGACGTACTGCCAATTCTCTAAAACGATGGTAGAGAAATTAACATTCAATTCTCTGGCACAGCACTGGTGGACATTGCTGCAGTCAGCATACCAATAGTATACCCCCTTAAAACTTGACACATCTGTGGCATTGTGTTGTGCAACAAAACTGCACATTTGTGGTCTTTTATTGTCCCCAGCTGAAGGTGCACCCGTGTAATTATCATGCTGTTTAATCAGCTTCTTGATATGCCACACCTGTCAGGTGGATGGATTATCTTGGCAAAGGAGAAATGCTCGCTAACAGGGATGTAACCAAATATGTGTGCAAAATTTGAGAGAAATAAGCTTTATGTGTGTTTGGTAAATTTTTGGAATCTTTTATTTCAGCTCATGAAACATGGGACCAACACTTTAMAWTKTTTTGTTAAGTATATTATTTTTTCTATATATTATATATTTTATAATTCATMATCTGTACCTGTAAATACACCTCACCCAGTCCCACCCGGGGTGTCGTATGAAAATATGTGTATTCATCTGAGTGGATCCTCTCTCCTTCCCCTCCCATGCTCTCCTAAATGGCTGTGTACAGGAAGCTGTCATCCAAGACCAAGAAGCAATTATTCTGTGGTACTGATTGATGACATGTCCAGCTCCGCTTAATGTTGAGAACAACCCTCGCTGCACCGACAACACACAATATTCTCCACAGCCCTACCCCCCTCCCTCGGTTTTTGTCAAGTCCTGTAAAATTGCATCTGGCATTCATTTGTTGGAATTGGAGACTCAAGCCCATGAATCAAAATCCTCCTCAAATGCAAACACTTGCAAAGATGACAGATTTCATAAAATACCAGAGGGAGTGGGTACAGTGGTGTGTGTGTGTTTGTGCGTGCGTGCGTGCTTATGTTTGCATGTGTGTGAGAGGGGGGAGCGCTAATGTTGCATGATAGGTAAACCGAGGACTCCTCCTGAAGGTGAGGGAACCAGATGCACACACACACACACACACACACACTGCGGTGCACCATTGACTTTCTTCCCCACTGACAATTTCACACAAAGATAATACATTCCCGTAACTATTTAAAATCACATTTGCCAATGTACTAAAGGGGCAATCTGCCRTTCAAACAATAACAAAGGGRYACCCCGCCACTTTTTTGGGTAACRGTGTTGGGCTCAATATCGGAATTGAATTGAGAATGCCTCATACAGTCCAGTTCAATTCTTGAATTTGAATTGAAGTAGTAAACAGGATACAGAATTGCAATTAAAGGAAATAGAGTTGAATTCATTCAATTCAAATGCCTGTTCTATTCTATGTTAGGTGTGGTCTATGCAAATATACATCATGTACATAAAACATAAAACGTGTTGTTATATGCATATAAAATATTGTTGAAACAATTGATTTTCAGGACAAACTCTTGAAATTAATGATTAAGGAAAACAAACTTGTATGTGAATAATCTAAGTTGTTATATTTCATTAATCACTTCATTAATCATGCATTAGTTTAAGACTCAAGTTGACCATGAAGCTTTCAAAATGAGGCCAAACAAATTAAATGATTGTGGAAATATAATTGTCTATTCTAAGCACTAAGGTTAAAAGAGTATATTAACATTGTTTATGGAGAAAAGTGATATATTCTTTGGTATCTTGAAGTGTACCCTGTCAGATTCAATTAAACTTTCATGTTCTATAACTGAGTGGAATTTCTTTGAATTGCACTGAATTAAATTCCCAAATCCCAAATCAGTCCATGAAAATAAGCCCACGAAGTGAGTAATTTTTGTATKGGGGTCAATGAGTGTCGAATTTGGTCAACAAAAGATGTAATTGCTAATTTGCTACTTTATTTGATCGAATATAAGTCTCATAATGGTTAGGCTGTTACGAATTCACTGATATAAGTGGACGCACGTGGYATTTCGGAAACTTTGAAAAAAATGACTTTATATCGGAATAGTGCCTGTTGTTCACACAGGTATCTGCCCTCTCATTGGTTGGAATGATCCCAGCTGATCTCACCTCCTCCCACCTGCGTTCCATCTTTGAGGACATGCATTTCCATTGTTAGAGGGGTCACTTGACTATCTTGTCAATATAATAGAACATCTTTGTTACAACTCATGAGCTAAGGGATTGGGCTAGAGAAATGTAACCACTTTCAAACTCATAGACGGGGTGACCATCCATCATAGTTTAAACCAGGTTCTGAAGCTATACAGTGTTTGTTTACAATTATGTTATTTACCAAAAAAAAGCATACATTTTGTCTTCTGATGGAGTTAGACAGTTGAAATAAGCTTATGAGGCATTTATAAGTTATATCATTCAATAATCAATGGGTAAATATCATTAATTTAAAAGTCCAAAAATGGATGAAGCATTCACAGATTCCAACTCAATGAATGCATTTACTATGTACATTTCCAGTAGGATCTACAGTGCCACACAACATGCACAGCCAACTCACAGTAGGGGGTATTGGTCAGTCCGTGCAGATAGAGAGGGAAGAAGAAAAAGAGAGAGAGAGAGAGAGATTAAAGAGAGAACGTGTTGAGAAACAACTAGGAGAAATCAAGAGGGATTGAAAGGTGAAGACAGTGAACTAGAGATGAGGGAGGAAGCTCATATTGCTTTACTTCCACAATAGGCGGTGTCCCAAATGGCACGCTATTCCCTACATAGTTACTACTTTTAACCAGGGCCCTGTTGAAAAGTAGTGCACTGAATAGGGAATAGAGTGCCATTTTGGATGCAGGGTCACAGAGCTTCTGATCACTGCATCCACGTGGGTTGCGTAACACTTAGTAGGGGGAGAGAGAGGAGCTAGAACTCCATTGAGGGATCAGGCGTTGGTAGTCCAGTGCAGTGCACCACAGAGCGGAACAGATCAGCCTAAAGCTTTGAAGTTCTGGCTACACAAGCCCTTTGAACCTCCCAAGCTTAGATTTTCATGTCTGTTGCTGTGCAATAATTAACATTTGACCGGGATCCATTTTCAAAGACAGGAGGCGAAACACAACAGTCCTTCTTATCAACGGGCTGGAAGACAGATAGGTGAACTTGCTACATTTAGCCTGTTTGTCTGCTTCTACTTGCCTCGTCCCAAATGGCACCCTTTTCCCTTTATATACAGTGCATTCGGAAAGTATTCAGACCCCTTGACTTTTTACACATTTTGTTACGTTACAGCCTTATCCTAAAATAGATTAAATCATTTTTCCCCCTCATCATTCTACACACAATACCCCAGAATGACAAAGCAAAAACAGGTTTTCAGGAATGTTAGCAAATGTAAAAAAAATTAAATGAAATATAACATTTACATAAGTATTTAGCCCCTTTACTTAGTACTTTGTTGTGGCACTTTTRGCAGCGATTACAGCCGCAAGTTTTCTTGGGTATGATGCTACAAGCTTGACACACYTGTATTTGGGGAGTTTCTCCCATTCTTCTCTGCAGATCCTCTCAAGCTCTGTCAGGTTGGATGTGGACCATCGCTGCACAGGTATTTTCAGGTCTCTCCAGAGATGTTCAATCGGGTTCAAGTCCGGGCTCTGGCTGGGCCACTCRAGGACATTCAGAGACTTGTCCAGAAGCCACTCCTGTGTTGTCTTGGCTTTGTGCTTAGGGTCATTGTCCTGTTGGAAGGTGAACCTTCGCCCCAGTCTGAGGTCCTGAGCACTCTGGAGCAGGGTTTCATCAAGGATCTCTCTGTACTTTGCTCCGTTCACCTTTCCCTCGATCCTGACTAGTCTCCCAGTCCCTGCCGTTGAAAAACATCCCCAAAGCATGATGCTGCCASCACCATGYTTCATCTTAGGGATGGTCCAAGGTTTCCTTCAGATGTGATGCTTGGCATTCAGGCAAAAGAGTTCAATCTTGGTTTCATCAGACCAAAGATTCTTGTTTCTCATGTTCTGAGAGTCCTTTAGGTTCCTTTTGGCAAACAACAAGTGGGCTGTCATGTGCCTTTTACTGAGGAGTGGCTTCCGTCTGGCCACTCTACCATGAAGGCCTGATTGGTGGAGTGCTGCAGAGATGGTTGTCCTTCTGGAAGGTTTCCCATCTACACTGAGGAACTATGGTGCTCTGTCAGAGTGACCATCAGTTCTTGGTCACCTTCCTGACCAAGGCACTTCTCCCCCAATTGCTCAGTTTGGAAGAGTCTTGGTGGTTCCAAACTTCTTCCATTTAAAAATGATGGAGGCCACTGTGTTCTTGGGGGCCTTCAATGCTGCATACATTTTTTGGCGCCCTTCCCCATATCTGTGCATCGACAAAATCAATTAAAAGATACCAAAAACGATTTAGTCCAATCAACGTCAGCTAAATATGATGTGGCTTTCCATGGTACTGACTTCTCTCTGTGTGTGTGTGTGTGTGTGTGTGTGTGTGTGTGTACGTATGTGCTTGCAAGTAGAAAAAAACATTTTGACTCACCCTACTTGTAGTGAAACGCCAGCAATGCCATCCTTGTCTTTCATGTTGCCTGAACGTTCTATGACAGTCATACAGTACACCCAAAAACCAAAACGTGCACCCCTTGGGGTCTCAAGGACCGAGATTGGGAAACGCTGCAGTACATGCCTTTAGTTTTTGTTGTCCTAGGCTACCTGGCTAAAATGCTTGCTTGCTAGCCTAACTTCATTTTGTGGGTCTRCATGTTGAACTTCCATCCTCTCAGGYCAGGGGCACAATGTATAAATGTATGGTTGGATCAGAAATGCCATTATAGTCATTAGCCAGTAAGGAGAATGTCCAAATCCCTATCTCCATCCATGGCTAATTTAGGAATGGGTCGATTTTTGCTAGCTAGCCACCGGAGGACAACAACACAACGAGATGCAACAATTAAATGTTTTTCTGTCAATGACGTTTGAATTCTAGTGATGTGATTGGTGTGAAGCCAATTCCAAACTGGCTTCCCTTGGCACATTTTTGGTGAGCAAGAACCATTCACAGCTGAACTCACTCAGTTTAGCTCAAYGCTGATTTGCTATTATTTTGAAAAAAAATGTTTATCAAGGGAGGCCAAATGCTTGCTGGTTTCCGTTGAATTCAATGCTACAGGCAGCAACAATGTCATACTMTTTTTGACCAGAACAGCATCAGATAGATGGGCTACACATTCAGAGACAGAGGGGCGTTGTTCCGCTCGCTCGGATGCTTTCTCCGGTGAGATACTTTCAGCCTCTTGCRAATAGAAGGAAAATTATGAAACACAGAGACAAATAGATACATTATTTTCTGTGTATTTCTTTCTTTTTTTGTTGGTATTTTTTGGGGTGGAGACTTCCCTTGGCATTCATGAATACACGCYACTGGCCCTTACTTCATTTTTTGCCCTAGACCATTGAAGGGCTTCAAGGATAAGTATGTGATCCTTCTAACAAAGGCAACAATCTCATTGGTCGAAAAGCTTTTTTTTGTGTTACATAATATCTTTCCCTTATTCCAAAAATGTTCCTAGCATCATTGATTCAGATAACTGCTGGCTATACATGTTTCTCGAACCAATTGTCCATAAAGTGGTCAAAATGTGTCAATTTATTGCAATGTCGTCACTATAACATGACGTTTTGTAAACATTGGTTTAGCAACTAGGGGAAAAAACGGATTCATCTGGTTATAAACTGATTAACCAAATAACAACCAAAGTTTGAAATCTTTCCGTTTTGCAAATTGGTGTAAAATCTGTCTTGGAAGGTCGAGTTTCCAATAAATACTACAATTTCTACTACTACCACTACTAGCTAAGTCATTCACCCAGTGTGCGATTTCTCCTAAGACAAATATTTAATAACCGCCACTGCTTCTATTGTTGTAAAAACTCATACAACTTGCTTCAGGCAGTCAAATACAAGCCTGTCCTTTCCGTAATCATAGGGTCTATTCTTCCAGTGCTCTCTAGTGAGAGCCTATCAGGCATAGTGAAGCTATACACTTAACTCTCTATAGTGCAATACAGGTACTTAACTCTCCGCACATAAGGAGAGGCACACAGAGAGCCAGGTTCTAATCAAGGAAATCAAACCGCACTTGGGCGACACTTGACAACCAGCTGTTCAGAGAAAAAGGAAAGSCTATCGCTCAGCTGACCTACTGGGTAGCACAGAGCGTATGGATAGAATAACACATAATGTACCACACGCTTCATGCCACGTGACATCCATGCATTCTATTCATGGTTGTTAATGTCTGCGCCATATGGAAGGGCTTGTCCAGTTCTGTTATCGTAAAGGCAAGCAGACCTTCAGCCATTCATGCAGTGCGTACATCTCTGCCTGTCACGTTCCTGACCTTATTTCCTTTGTTCTGTATTGTTTAGTTGGTCAGGACGTGAGCTGGGTGGGCATTCTATGTTATGTGTTTCTATGTTGGGTTCATTGTCAACTAGCCTGATATGGTTCTCAATCAGGGGCAGGTGTTTTACGTTTCCTCTGATTGAGAACCATATTAAGGTAGGCTGTTCTCACTGTTTGTTTGTGGGTGATTGTTGCTGTGTCTGTGTTTGTTCGCCACACAGTACTGTTTCGTTTCGTTTCGTTCGTGTGTTCCTTCCTGTTCGTGCGTTCATGTTTTATGTTCTCAAGTTCAGGTCTGTTCACGTCGTTTTGTTATTTTGTATTTTGTCAAGTGTTCTTCGTGTTCGTCTTTCTTAAATAAATCATTATGTATTCACACTACGCTGCGCTTTGGTCCGATCCTTGCTCCTCCTCGGACGAGGAAGAAGACGAGCGTTACACTGCCTGAAGCAAAAAAACAGGGTTTGAAGTGATAACAGGCTAAATGAATCAGCTATGTTCAGCATACTGTATGTACTCAACAAATCAAATTTTATTTGTCACATGCTTCGTAAACAGCAGGTGAAATGTTCATTTACGGGCTCTTCTCAACAATACAGAGAGAGAAAAAAAGAGAAATAATAGGAAAATAGAAAAATAATAACACAAGGAATAAATACACAATGAGTAATGATTAATGATAACTTGGCTATATACATGGGGTAACAGTACCGAGTCGTGCCCTCTTCACGACTGTGTTGGTGTGTGTGGACCATGATAATTCCTTAGTGATGTGGACACCAAGGAACTTGAAGCTCTAGACCTGCTCCACTACAGTACCGTCGATCTGGATGGGGGCGTGCTCAGCCCTCCGTTTCCTGTAGTCCACGATMAGCTCATTTGTCTTGCTGAAGGTGAGGGAGAGGTTGTTGTCCTGGCACCACACTGMCAGGTCTCTGACCTCCTCCCTGTAGGCTGTCTCATCGCTGTCGGTGATCAGTCCTACCAATGTTGTACCGTCTGCAAACTTAATGATGGTGTTGGAGTTGTGCACGGCCATGCAGTCGTGGATGAACAGGGAGAAAAGGAGGGGACTGAGCACGCACCCCTGAGGGGCCCCTGTGTTGAGGATCAGTGTGGCGGATGTGTTGTTGCCTACCCTCACCACCTGGGGGTGGCCCATCAGGAAGTCCAGGATCCAGTTGCAGAGGGAGGTGTTTAGTCCCAGAATCCTTAGCTTATTGATGAGCTTTGAGGGCACTATGGTGTTGAAAGCTGAGCTGTAGTCAATGAATAGCATTCTCACGTAGGTGTTCCTTTTGTCCTGGTGGGAAAGGGCAGTGTGGAGTGCAATAGAGATTGCATCATCCAAGCGTCGGAGCCGGTGTAGTACGATTCAATCTTAGTCCTGTATTAGTGCTTTGCCTGTTTGATGGTTTGTCGGAGGGCATAGCAGGATATCTTATAAGCTTCCGAGTTAGAGTCCGCTCCTTGAAAGCGGCAGCTCTACCCTTTAGCTCAGTGTGAATGTTGCCTGTAATCCATGGCTTCTGGTTGGGGTATGTACGTACAGTCACTGTGGGGACGACGTCATCGATGCACTTATTGATAAAGCAAGTGACTGATGTGGTGTACTCCTCAATGCCATCGGAAGAATCCCAGAACATATTCCTGTCTGTGCTAGCAAAACAGTCCTGTAGTTTGGCATCTGCTTCATCTAACCACTATTTTATAGACCGAGTCACTGGTGCTTCCTGCTTTAATTTTTGCTTGTAAGCAGGAATCAGAAAGATAGAATTATGGTCAGATTTGCCAAATGGAGGAAGAAGAGGAAGAGCTTTGTATGCATCTCTGTGTGTGGAATAAAGGTGATCTAGAATAATTTTTCCTCTGGTTGCGCATTTAACATGCTGATAGAAATTAGGTAAAACTAATTTAAGTTTCCCTGCATTTAAAGTCCCCGGCCACTAGGAGTGCCACCTGTGGGTGAGCGGTTTCCTGTTTGCTTATTTCCTTATACAGCTGACTGATTGGGGTCTTAGTGCCAGCATCCGTCTGTGGTTGTAAATAAACAGCCAGGAAAAATATAAATGGACTCTCTTGGCAAATAGTGTGATCTACAGCTTGTTATGAGATACTCTACTTCAGGTGAGCAAAATCTAGAGACTTCCTTAGATTTCGTGCACCAACTGTTGTTTACAAATATACACAGACCGCCCACCTCGTCTTACCWGAGTGTGCTGTTCTATCTAGCCGGTGCAGCGTATACTCCTCAATGCCATCGGAAGAACCCCRGAACATACTCCAGTCTGTGCTAGCAAAACAGTCCTGTAGTTTAGCATCTGCTTCATCTGACCACGTTTTTATAGGCCGAGTCACTGGTGCTTCCTGCTTAAATTTTTGCTTGTAAGCAGAAATCAGGAGGATAGAATTATGGTCAGATTTGCCAAATGGAGGACGAGGGAGAGCTTTCTACGCATCTCTGTGTGTGGAGTAAAAGTGGTCTAGAATTCTTTTCCCTCTGGTTGCACATTTAACATGCTGATAGAAATTCGGTAAAACGGAGAGCGTGATCACACAGTCGTCCAGAACAGCTGGTGCTCTCATGCATGGTTCAGTGTTGCTAGCCTCGAAGTGAGCATATAATGTATTTAGCTCGTCTGGTAGGCTCATGTCACTGGACATCTCGCGGCTTGTTTTCACTTTGTAATCCGTTTTTTATATATGTGTTACCCTGGGAGGCTTGCTGGGCACACTAACACACAAACACACACATGCATACAGACTGTACACACATACGCACACACACACACATGCACGAGCACACACATCAGCTGTCACATCAACCACTGCAGGCTTGTCTGCTGACAGGGTGTCTGAAATCATGTTCAGCTCGGCTGTCTCCACCCGCTGTCAGTCAACTAGGCTAAGAAGATCGGGTGTGGACATGCAGAACAAATCACTCACCACCAAACACGGAGAAGCTTAAGATTCAAGACACATCACTATTAGATACTCAAGAACTTAGCATTTAGAATACATACACTGCAAAAAGTTGTAAATTCAAACTGTTAACGTTTTTTGACTCTGTAAGAGTTGGTAAAAGAACCTGGTGTTTGTAACTAGTTWAAAAAATATATATATATATTTCATCTTTATTTAACCAGGTAGGCAAGTTGAGAACAAGTTCTCATTTACAATTGCGACCTGGCCAAGATAAAGCAAAGCAGTTCGACACATACAACAACACAGAGTTACACATGGAGTAAAACAAACATACAGCCAATAATACAGTAGAAAATAAGTCTATATATAATGTGAGCAAATGAGGTGAGATAAGGGAGGTAAAGGCAATAAAAGGCCATGGTGGCGAAGTAAATACAATATAGCAAGTAAAACACTGGAATGGTAGATTTGCAGTGGAAGAATGTGTAAAGTAGAAATAGAAATAATGGGGTGCAAAGGAGCAAAATAAATAAATACAGTAGGGGAAGAGGTAGTTGTTTGGGCTATTTATAGATGGGCTATGTACAGGTGCAGTAATCTGTGAGCTGCTCTGACAGCTGGTTTTTAAAGCTAGTGGGTGGGTGGTAAGTGTTTCCAGTTTCAGAGATTTTTGTAGTTCGTTCCAGTCATTGCCAGCAGAGAACTGGATGGAGAGGCGGCCAAAGGAGGAATTGGTTTTGGGGGTGACCAGAGAGATATACCTGCTGGAGCGCGTGCTACAGGTGGGTGCTGCTATGGTGACCAGCGAGCTGAGATAAGGGGGGACTTTACCTAGCAGGGTCTTGTAGATGACCTGGAGCCAGTGGGTTTGGCGACGAGTATGAAGCGAGGGCCAGCCAACGAGAGCGTACAGAGCTAGAATGGAGCTATTTACAGGGAGTACCAGTACCAGATCAATGTGCAGGGGTATGAGGTGTTTGAGGTAGACATGTACATGAAGTCAGGACTAGGCATCAGATAATAAGACTACAATACAGAACAGAGTAGAGCAGCATATTATGCGTGTAAAAATGTGTATGTGTGTGTGTGTTTGTGTTCCTGGTCTGGGTGTGTGTGTTATGCGTGTGGGTGCATATGTACTGTAGTGTGTGTGTGTGTGTCATGTGTGTTTGCCTGTGTGTCTGTGTGTGTGTGTGTACTCGTCTCTACATGTGATTCTTGCTTAAGCAAAGGATGCATACAGGCATGCACTCACACACATACACACATACACACACACACACAGTGTGGGATAGGCAAGATCCATAATTCATAAGAGCAATCTAAGGCAGACAAAAGAAGACACTCTCAGTCCACCAGGGTCCACCAGGACACAACAGCCCCAGAAACATAGATACAGCTCTCTGCTCTCAACGAGCAAAACCTCTGTCCGTTCCTGAGACCAACCAGGCATGTGTTCCAAATGGAACCSTTTYCCCTATTTTGTACACTAGGGCTCTGGTCAAAAGTAGCGTACTATGTTGTAGGGAATAGGGTCCCATTTTGAACGCAGCCCCAGGTCTTTCAAATATCCCAATACTAGTCCACCTAGGCTAGGGGCTCCCCCGAGTCTCTCTCTCACAGACTTCAATCAAAAGAAGTAAGGAGTTGGAGAAAACTCCTCACGCTTACTCGCTAGTTAGTTTGCCTCTCTCCCTTGTTTCTCACTAGGGACATTGGGTAGATCGGCGCATGTAATGTAGCGTAGCAGCAGCCTCGGGTTGAGGAAGTTTCGTTTTCTGGTACTTGTTTCTGTGCTGTACAATATAGTGAGTTCATATGCATGTGCTTGAGACATTCATAAGCACCACACAAGCATTCGTGTGTACTGAATGAAACCACCAAAATAGATATGGAGTTTGCTCTAATGTGGCAGATTTCTGGTACTGAACACACCTGTACAAATGAATGGTCCCTTACAGTGAGCATTTGTTTATGAATGCTTAAGTGGTATTTATGAAAGCTTTGCATAGTCATTTTCAACAGTCTTTGGGGCAATGCGTTAAAAGGGGGGAMTTGTGGGGGTTTMTAGGTGAATTGGATGTTGTRGCTGACACATGCGTCTTGGTGTTTTATCTGCACCGTTTACTGCAGAACTCCTGACTGTAGTTTYGWGTTTCATTAGTTGTGTGTACAKGATACACATGGTATACACCGTCCAATTACATGCTTACTTGCAGGTTCCTTCTTGACAATGCAACAACAATAAGAAATAATAAGATAAGAATACGAACATAAAGAAAATCCTCAGTAGGGCCTCCAGAGTGGCCCAGCGGTCTAAGGCACTGCTTCACATTGCTAGCTGCRTTACTACAGATCTTGGTTCGATACCGGGCTGTGTCGCAGCCGGCCACAACCGGGAGACCCATGAGGCGATGCACAATTGGCCCAGCATCGTCCGGGTTAGGGGAGGGTTTGGCCGGCTGGGATGTCCTTGTCCCATCACACTCTAGCGACTCCTGTGGCAGGCGGGCCGGGCGCATGCATGCTGACAAGGTCGCCAGGTGTACGGTGTTTCCTCCGACACATTGGTGCGGCTGACTTCCGGCTTAAGAGTGCATTGTGTCAAGAAGCAGTGCAGCTTGGCGGGGTTGTGTTTTGGAGGACACGCTGCTCTCGACCTTCGCCTCTCCCTAGTCCATACTGTAACTACCAATTGGATATGACGAAATTGGGGAGAAAAATTGGGTAATTATTATTTATTTTTTTACATTTGCTCAGTTGAATAGAATAAACATTTTAGCATAAGTATAATACAGGAAGCCACAATTGTTTTGTCCAATATTTACACGTGTTTTGGGGAAAGGGGGATTGGGGGGAACGTTTTTACTCTGTGCAGTATTTAGCCATATGAGTCTGGAAGCAGCAGTTGCGATGTGTGTGTAATGTGAATGTGTGTGCACATGTTGCGCTTGTGCATGTGTGGATGAGTGTATATCTGTATGGGTGTGTGCGTGAGTGAGTGCATGTGTGCTAAGGTGTGGAGAGTCAGTGCCAGGTGGTCAGTCCATTCAAGTGTTTCAGCTGTCTGATGACTTGTAGATAGAAACTGTCTCTGAGCCTGTTGGTATCAGGCCTCATGCTGCCACGAGCGAGTGAACATTTTATGGCTGGGGTGTGTGGGGTCCTTGATGATGCTGCAGGACTTCCTCAGGCACGCTTCAAGTAGATGTCCTGGGTAGAGTACGCGTCCAGTGAGGGCCTTGCAATTCCCAGTACCAGGCTGTGATGCAACCGGTCAAGACATCTTCTTGATGGTGCAAGGTAGTATTTGGAGAGGACGCGGGGTGGCATGCCGAAATTCTTCAGCCGCCTTTGAAGGTAAGAGATGATGTTGCGCCCTCTATACACAAGAGTGGTGGTGTTGTTGGTCATGTCAATCAATCAAATGTATTATAAAGCCCTTTTTACATCAGCCATGTCAACAAGTGCTATACAGAAACCTAGCCTAAACCCCAAACAGCAAGCAATGCAGATGTAGAAGGACGGGGCTAGGAAAAAACTCCTAGAAAGGCAGGAACCTAGGAAGAAACCTAGAGAGGAACCAGGCTCTGAGGGGTGGCCAAGTCCTCTTCTGGCTGTGCCGGGTTGAGATTATAAACAGTACAATGGCCAAGATGTTCAACGTTATAAATGACCAACAGGGTAAATAATAATAAACATCACAATGGTTGTAGAGGGTGCAACAGAGCATTCAGAGTTCGTAGAGAGAGTCCGAAAACACATGTTGGGACAAGGTAAGCAAAGTCCGGTGAACAGGTCATGGTTCCATAGCCGCAGGCAGAACAGTTGAAACTGGAGCAGCAGCACAACCAGGTGGACTGGGGACTGCAAGGAGTCATCAGGCCAGGTAGTCCTGAGGCATGGTCCCAGGACTCAGGTCCTCCGGGAGGAGAGGGAGAGGGAGAATTAGAGAGAGCATACTTAAATTCACACAGGACACCGGATAAGACAGGAGAAATACTCGATATAACAGATATAATACTAGATATAACAGACTGACCCTAGCCCCCCGACACATAAACTACTGCAGCATAAATACTGGAGGCTGAGACAAGACAGGTCGGGAGACACCGTGGCCCCTTCCGACGATACCCCCGGACAGGGCCAAACAGGCAGAATATAACCCCACCCACTTTGCCAAAGCACAGCACCCACACCACTAGAGGGATTGCTTCAAACCACCAACTTACTACCCTGAGACAAGGCTGAGTATAGCCCACAAAGATCTCCCCCACGGCATGAACCCGAGGGGGGGGCGCCAAACATGGACAGGAAGATCATGTCAGCGACTCAACCCACTCAAGTGACACACCCCTCCTAGGGACAGGATGGAAGAGCACCAGTAAGCCAGTGACTCAGACCCCGTAATAGGGTTAGAGGCAGAGAATCCCAGTGGAGAGAGGGGAACCAGCCAGGCAGAGACAGCAAGGGTGGTTCGTCGCTCCAGTGCCTTTCCGTTCACCTTCACACCCCTGGGYCAKACTCCACTCAATCATAGGAYCTACTGAAGAGATGATTCTTCAATAAAGAYTTAAAGGTCGAGACTGAGTCCGCGTCTCTCACRTSGATAGGCAGACCATTCCATAAAAATTGAGCTCTATAGGAGCTTGTGACTGTAGCGTACGTGTAGATATGTACGGTAGGACCAAATCGGAGAGATAGGTAGGAGCAAGCCCATGTAATGATTTGTAGATTAGCAGTAAAAACCTTGAAATCAGCCCTAGCCTTAACAGGAAGTCAGTGTAGAGAGCCTAGCACTGGAGTAATATGATMAAATTGTTTGGTTCTAGTCAAGATTCTAGCAGCCGTGTTTAGCACTAACTGAAGTTTATTTAGTGCTTTGTCCGGGTAGCCGGAAAGTAGATCATTGCAGTAGTCTAATCTAGAAGTGACAAAAGCATGGATTAACTTTTCTGCATCAGTTTTGGACAGAAAGTTTCAGAATTTTGCAATGTTATGAAGATGAAAAAAAGTTGTCCTTAAAATAGTCTTGAYATGTTCGTCAAAAGAGAGATCAGGGTCCAAAWGTACGCCAAGGTTTTTCAGTTTTATTTCAGACGACTGTACAWCCATCAAGATTAATTGTCAGATTCAACAGAAGATCTCTTTGTTTCTTGGGACCTAGAACTAGCATCTGTTTTGTCCGAGTTTAAAAGCGAAGAAGACGAGCGTTACAACTGCCTGAAGCAAAACAAACAGGGGTTTTGAAGTGAATTAACAAGGCTTAAATGAATCAGCTATGTTTCAGCATAATTGTATGTACTCAACAAATCAAATTTTTTATTTCGTCACATGCTTCGTAACAGCAGGTGAATGTTCATTTTAGGGCTCTTTCTCAACAATAGAGAGAGAAAAAAAGAGAATAATAGGAAAATAGAAAATAATAACCCAACGGAATAAATACACAATGAGTAATGATTAATGATATTGGCTATATCCATGGGGTAACCGTACCGAGTCCGTGCCTCTTCTACGACTGTGTTGGTGTGTGTGGACCATGATAATTCCTTAGGAATGTGGACACCAAGGAACTTGAAGCTCTAGACCTTGCTCCACTACAGTACCGTCGATCTGGCATGGGGGCGTGCTCAGCCCTCCGTTTCCTTTAGTCCCAGCGTCAGTCATTTGTCTTGCTGAAGGTGCGGGAGAGGTTGTTGTCCTGGCACCCACTGACAGGTCTCTGACCTCACTCCTCTGTAGGCTGTCTCATCGTGTCGGTGATCAGTCCTACCAATGTTGTACCGTCTGCCAACTTAATGATGGTGTTGGAGTTGTGGCACGGATGCGTCGTGGATGAACAGGGAGAAAAGGAGGGGACTGAGCACGCACCCCTGAGGGGTCCCCTGTGTTGCGGATCCAGTGTGGCGGATGTGTTGTTGCCTACCTCACACCTGGGGGTGGCCCCTCAGGAAGTCCGGATCCCAGTTGGCAGAGGGTAGGTGTTTCCGTCCCAGAATCTTAGCTTATTGATCGAGCTTTGAGGGCACTATGGTGTGGAAAGCTGAGCTGTAGTCAACTGAATACGTCATTTCGACGTAGGTGTTCCCTTTGTCCCTGGGGGAAAGGCAGTGTGGAAGTGCAATCAGCGATTGCATCAATCCAAGCGTCGGAGCCCGGTGTAGTACGATTCAATTCTTAGTCCTGTATTAGGTGCTTTGGCCTGTTTGATGGTTTGTCGGAGGGCATAGCAGGCTATCTTATAACTTCGAGTTAAGTCCGCTCCTTGAAAAGGCGGCAGCTCTATCCTTTAGCTCAGTGGTGAATGTTGCTGTAAATCCATCGGCTTTTCTGGTTGGGGTATGTACGTACAGTCAGCTGTGGGGAACCGTCACGATGCACTTTATTGATATACGCAAGTGACTGATGTGGTGGTACTCCTCAATGCCGATCGGAAGACTCCCAGAACATATTCTGTCTGTGTAGCAAACAGTCCTGTAGTTTGGCATCCTGCTTCATCTAACCACTATTTTTATAGACCGAGTCACTGGTGCTTCCTGCTTTAATTTTTGCTTGTAAGCAAGGAATCAGAAGTGAATTATGGTTCAGATTTGCCAAATGGAAGGAAGAAGAGGAAGAGGCTTTGTAATGCCATCTCTGTGTGTGGAATAAAGGTGATCTAGAATAATTTTTCCTCTGGTTGCGCATTTAACATGCTGATAGAATTAGGTAAAACTAATTTAAGTTTTCCCTGCCGATTTAAAGTCCCCGGCCCACTAGGAGTGCAACCTGTTGGGTGAAGCGTTTCTCTGTTTTTGCTTATTTCCTTATACGCTGACTGATTGGGGCTTAGTGCAGCATCCGTTGTGGTTGTAATAAACAGCTCGGAACATATAAATGGATCTCTCTTGGCAATTATGTGTGAATCTACAGCTTGTTTATGAGATACTCTCGCTACTTTCAGGTGGCAAAAATCTAGAGACTTCCTTAAGATTTTCGTGCACCCCAACTGTTGTTTACAAATATACAACGAGACCGCCCACCTCGTGCTTACCAGAGTGTGCCTGTCTATCTAGCCGGTGCAGCGTATACTCCTCATGCATCGGACAGAACCCGGAACATACTCCCAGTCTGTGCTAGCAAAACCGTCCTGTACGTTTAGCATCTGCTTCATCTGACCATCGTTTTTATAGGCCGACGTCACTGGTGCTTCCTGCTTAAATTTTTGCTTGTAAGCAGAAAGTAAAAGTAAAAGTGGTCTAGAATTCTTTTTCCCTCTGGTTGCACATTTAACATGCTGAATAGAAATTCGGTAAACGGAAGCGTGATCACACAGTCGTCAGAACAGCTGGTGCTCTCAATGCATGGTTCAGTGTTGCTAGCCTCGAAGTGAGGCATATTGTATTTAGCTCGTCTGGTACGGCTCAATGTCACTGACATTCGCTGGCTTGTTTTCACTTTGTAATCCGTTTTTTATATATGTGTTACCTGGGAGGCTTGCTGGCACACTAAACCCAACACACAACACATGCATACAGACTTACAACATACGGCACCACACACACATGCACGAGCACACACATGCAGCTGTCACATCAACACTGCAGGCTTGTCTGCTGACAGGGTGTCTGAAATCATGTTTCAGCTTTCGGCCTTGTCTCCACCCGCTGTAGTCAACTAGGCTAAAGAAAGATCGGGTGTGGACATGCAGAACAATCACTCACAACCAAACAATACACGGAAGAAGCCTTAAGATTCAGACACATCACTATTAGATCTCAAGAACTTAGCATTTAGAATACTATACACTGCAAAAAGTTGTAAATTCAAACTGTTAACGTTTTTTTTGACTCTGTAAGAGTTCGGTAAATAGAACCTGGTGTTTGTACTAGTAAAAAGTATATATATATATTTCTATCTTTATTTATACCAGGTAGGCAAGTGAGAACAAGTTTCTCATTTCCATTGCGACCTGGCTCAAGATAAAGCAAGCAGTTCGACACATCACAACACAGAGTTACACATGGAAGTAACAACAACATACAGCCAATAAATACAGTAGAAAATAAGTCTATATATAATGTGAGCAAATGAGGTGAGATAAGGGAGGTAAAGGCAATAAAAGGTCCCATGGTGGCGAAGTAAATAAAATATACAAGTACACACTGGAATGGTAAGATTTGCAGTGACGAATGTGTAAAGTAGAAAATAGACAATAAATGGGGTGCAAAGGAGCAAAATAAATCATACATGTAAGGGGAAGAAGGTAGTTGTTTTGGGCTATTTTTAGATGGGCCTATGTACAGGTGCAGCAATCTGTGAGCTGCCTCTGACAGCTGGTTTTTTAAAGCTAGTGGGGTGGGTGGTAAGGTTTCCAGTTTTCAGAGATTTTTGTAGTTCGTTCCAGTTCAGTGGCAGCAGAGAACTGAATGAGAGGCGGCCAAAGGAGGACATTGGTTTTGGGGTGACCAGAAGAGAATATACCTTGCTGGAACGCGTGCTAGCAGGGGGTTGCTGCTATGGTGACCAGCGAGCTGAGATAAGGGGGGACTTTTTACCTAGCAGGGTCTTGTAAAGATGACCTGCGCCAGTGGGTTTTGGCGACGAGTATGAAGCGAGGCCAGCCAACGAGAGCGTACAGAAGCTAGAATGGGAGCTATTTTACCGGGAGTACGGCAGTACCGGATCAACTGCTGCAGGGGTATGAGGTGTTTGAGGTAGACATGTACATGAAGTCGACAGGGCATCAGAGTAGATCAATAAGGACTACAATCCAGAACAGGAGTAGAGCAGCATATTATGCGTGTAAAAATGTGGTGTGTGTTTGTGTTGCTGGTCTGGGTGTGTGTGTTCTGCGTGGTGGGTGCAATATGTACTGTAGTGTGTGTGTGTGTGTGTGTCCATGTGTGGTTTCCTGTGTGTTTGTGTGTGTGTGTACTCCGTCTTCTCCCATTGTGATTCTTGCTTTCAGCACAGGATGCATACGGCATGCACTCACACACATAACACATAACAACAGAACCCAGCAGTGTGGGATATGGCAATGATCATAAATTCATTAAGAGAATCTACGGCAGACTGACAAGAAGACACTCTCAGTCCATCCAGGTCCACCAGGAACAAACAGCCCCAGAAACCTAGATACAGCTCTCCTGCTCTCAACGAGCAAAAACCTCTGTCCGTTCCTAGAGACACACCAGGCAATGGTGTTCCACATGGAACGCCTTTCCCTATTTTGTACCTAGGGTCTGGTCAAAAGTAGCGTACTATGTTTGTAGGGAATAGGGCCCCTTTTGAACGGCAGCCCCCCGTCTTTCAAATATCCCAATACTAGATTGCCACCTAGGCTTAGGGGCGTCCCCGAGTCCCTCTCTCTCACAGACATCATCAAAGAAGTAAGGAGTTGGAGAAAAACTCCTCACGCTTACTCGCTAGTTAGTTTGCCTCTCTCCCTTGTTTCTCCTAGGGACATGGGTAGAATCGGCGCATGTTAAGGAGCGTAGCAGCAGCCCTCGGGTTGAGGAAGTTTCGTTTTCTGGTACTTGTTTCCTGTGCTGTACATTCTCATACGCAAATGCTTGAGACATTCATAAGCCACCCCACAAGCAATTCCCGTGTGTAACTGAATGAAACCACCAAAAATAGATATGGGAGTTTTTGCTCTAATGGTGGCACGATTTCTGGTACTCGAACACCAACCTGTAAAATGAATCGGTCCTTACAGTGAGCATTTGTTTATGAATGCTTAAGTGGTTATTTATGAGCTTTGCATAGTCATTTCAACAGTCTTTTGGGGCAATCGTTAAAAGGGGGGAATTGTGGGGGTTTATTAGTGAATTTGGATATGTTGTAGCTTGACACATGCGTCTTGGTGGTTTTATTCTGCACCGTTTACTGCAGAACTCCTGACTGTACGTTTCGAGTTTCATTAGTTTGTTGTAACATGATACACATGGTAATACACCGTCCAATTACATGCTTACCTTTGCAGGTTTCCTCTTCTTGACAATCATGCAACAACACATAAGATAAATAGATAAGAATACGAACATAGAAAATCCCTCAGTAGGTGCTCCAGAGTGGCCCCAAGCGGTCCTAAGGCACTGTTCAGATTGCCTAGCTGCATTACTACAGATTTGGTTCGAATACCTCTCCTCCCCTGGGGCTGTGGTCGCCAGCCGGCCACAACCGGGAGACCCATGGAGGCGATGCACAATGGCCCAGCCTCGTCCGGGTTAGGGGGAGGGTTTGGCCGCTGGGACGTCCCTTTTGTCCATCACCCTCTAGCGACTCTGTGGGCAGGCGGGCCGGGGCGCCTGCCTGCTGAAACAAGGTCGCCAGGTGTAGCGGTGTTTCCTCCCGAACATTGGTGCGGCTGACTTCCGGCTTAAGAGGTGCAATTGTGTCAAGGAAGCAAGTGCAGGCTTGGGGGTTGTGGTTTTGGAGGACAACGCTGCTCTCGACCTTGCCTCTCCCTATGTCCATACTGTAACTACAATTGGATATGACCGAAATTGGGGAGAAAATTGGGTAATCTATTATTTATTTTTTTTTACATTTGCTTGCAGTTTTGAATAGAATACATTATTAGCATAAGTCTCATACAGGAACGCCACAATTGTTTTGTCCAATATTTACACGTGTTTTGGGGAAAGGGGTGATTTGGGGGGAAGTTTTACTCTGTGCAGTATTTACCATCATGAGTCTGGACAGCAGCAGTTGCGATGTGTGTGTAATGTGACATGTGTGTGCACATGTTGCGCTTGTGCATGTGTGGAATGAGTGTATAATCTGTATGGGTGGTGTGCGTGAGTGAGCTGCATGTGTGCTAAGGTGTTGGAGAGTCAGTGCCATGGTGGGTCAGTCCAGTTCAAGTGTTTCAGGCTGTCTGAGACTTGTAGATAGAAACTGTCTCTGACCTGTTGGTATCAGGCCTCATGCTGCCCGAGCGAGTGAATCATTTTATGGTGGGGTGTGTGGGGTCCTTGATGATGCTGCAGGACTTCCTCAGGCAACGCTTCAAGTAGATGTCCTGGGTGTAGTAACGCGGTCCCAGTGAGGGCCTTGCAATTCCCAGTACCGAGGCTGTGATGCCAACCGGTCAAGACATTTCTTGATGGTGCAAGGTATATTTTGGAGAGGAACGCGGGGTGGGCATGCGAAATTCTTCAGGCCGCCTTTGAAGGTAAGAATGATGTTGCGGCCCTCTATTTACACCAAGAGTGGTGGTGTTGTTTGGTCCATGTAACTCAATCAAATGTATTATAAAGCCCTTTTTACATCAAGCCGATGTCAACAAGTGCTATACAGAAACCCTAGCCTAAAACCCCAAACAGCAAGGCAATTGCAGATGTCAGAAGGACGGTGGCTAGGAAAAAACTCCTAGAAAGGCAGGAACCTAGGAAGAAACCTAAGAGAGGAACCAGGCTTGAGGGGTGGCCAAGTCCTCTTCTGGCTGTGCCGGGTTGAGATTTATAAACAGTACAATGGCCAAGATGTTCAACGTATAAATGACCAACAGGGGTAAAATAATAATAAACATCACAATGGTTGTAGAGGGTGCAACAGAGCATTCAGAGTTTCGGTAAGAGAGAGTCCGAAAACACATGTCCTGGGACAAGGTAAGCAAAGTCCGGTGAATCAGGTAATGGTTTCCATAAGCCGCAGGGCAGAACAGTTGCAACTGGAGCAGGCAGCACAACAGGTGGACCTGGGGATGCAAAGGAGTCCATCGGACAGGTAGTCCATGAGCATGGTCACAGGACTCAGGTCCTCCGGGAGGGGAAGGGAGAGGGAGGAGGGAGAGAGGGAAGAGGGAGAGAGGGTATTAGAGAGAGCATACTTAATTCACACAGGACACCAGGATAAGACAGTGAGAAAAAATTCCGATATAAAGATATAATACTGATATAAACAGCTGACTCCTAGCCCGAACACATAAACTACTGAGCATAACTACTGGAAGCGCTGAGACAAGAGGGTCGGGGAGACACCGTGGCCCTTCCGACGATACCCGGACAGGGGGGGGGGGGGGGGGGGGGGGTTTTCCCAACCAAGGGCCCAGAATATAACCCCACCCCTCTGCCAAAGCACAGCACCCACACCACTAGTAGGATTGCTTCAAAACCATCAACTTACTACTGAGACAGGCTTGAGTATAGCCCACAAAGATCTCCCACGGCATGAACCCCGAGGGGGGCGCCAAACCTGGACAAGGCAAACATGTCAGCGCCTCAACCCACTCAGTGACGCCCCCTCCTAGGGACAGGTAATGAAGAAGCACCAAGTAAGCCACTGGACTCAGACCCCGTATAGTTAGAGGCAGAGAATCCCAGTGGAGAAGAGGGGAACCAGCCAGGCAGAGACAGCACGGGGTGGTTCGTCGCTCAGTGGCTTTCCGTTCCCTTCACACCCCTGGGTTCATACTCCACTCAATCAATAGGCCTACTGAAGAGAATGATTCTTCCATAAGATATAGAAAGGTCGAGACTGAGTCCGGCGTCTCTCACCCTGGCTTTTGGTAGGCAGACCCTTCCAAAAATTGAAGCTCTATAGGCTGTGAACTGTAGCGTAACGTGTAGATAGTACGGTAGGACCAAATCGAGAGATAGGTAGGAGCAAGCCCATGTAATGATTTGTAGATTAGCAGTAAACCCTTGAAATCAGCCCTAGCCTTAACAAGGAGTCAGTGTCGAGAGCCTAGCACTGGAGTAACTCGCTAAAATGTTTTGGTTCTAGTCAAGATTCTAGCAGCCGTGTTTAGCACTAACTGCAGGTTATTTAGTGCCTTGTCCCGGAGTCGCCAGAAAGTAGAGCATTAAAGAGTTAATCTAGACAGTGACAAAAGCCTGGATTACTTTTCTGCATCAGTTTTGGACAGAAAGTTTTTCAGAATTTGGCAATGTTATGAGATGAAAAAAAGTTGTCCTTAAAATAGTCTTTGATATGTCGTCAAAAGAGGATAGGGTCCAAATACGCCAAGGTTTTTTCAGTTTATTTCAGACGGACTGTACAAACCATCAAGATTAATTGCAGATTCACAGAAGATCTTTGTTTCTTTCAGGACCTAGAATCGCATCTGTTTTGTCCGAGTTTAAAAATAAACATTTGCCAGCCATCAATTCCCTTTCTGCATCCCAGGAGGGCAATTTTGGGCTTCACCAATCTTTCCATGAAATGTACAGCTGTGTAATTGGTCCGCATAGCAGAGTGAAAGTTAACATTATGTTTCTGAAATGACATCACCAAGAGGTTAAATATCTAGTTGAAAACAATAGTGGTTAAACATACCTTGGAGGCCACCGATGTACCGTTGAATTGTCAGAGGACCAAACCATCCACAGAGCACACTGATCTTTGCGACGATAAGATCTAAAAGGCCAGAAGTTGTTCCGTGTAGAACCAAATTTGGGTTTCCAATCTCTCCAAACGAATGTGGGTGATCGATGGTGTCTAGAGCAGCACTAAAGGTCTAC
>NC_036838.1:15505079-15509245 GCF_002910315.2 Salvelinus sp. IW2-2015
GGTCTAGGAGCATGAGGACAGATGCAGAGCCTTGGTCTGACGCCATTAAAAGGTAATTTACCACCTTCACGAGTGCAGTCTCAGTGCTATGATGGAGTTTAAAATCAGACTGAAGCATTTTGTATACATTGTTTGTCTTCAGGAAGGCAGTGAGTCACTGCGCAACAGCTTTTTCAAAGATGTTTGATGAATGGGAGATTTGATATAGGCCGATAGTTTTTTCTATTTTCTGGGTCAAGGTTTGGCTTTTTCAAGAGAGGTTTTATTACTACTACTTTTAGTGAGTTTGGTACACATCCGGTGGATAGGGAGCCGTTTATTATGTTCAACATAGGAGGGCCAAGCACAGGAAGCAGYTCTTTCAGTCGTTTAGTTAGAATAGAGTCCATTATGCAGCTTAAGGGTTTATCGGCCATTACTATTTTCATGAATGTGTCAAAAGATACAGGATAAAACAATTTGAGTGTCTCCCATGATACTAGGTCCTAGCAGAGTTGTGCAGACTCAGGACAACTGAGTTTTAGAGAAATATGCAGATTTAAAGAGGAGTCCGTAATTTGCTTTCTAATGATCATGATCTTTTCSTCAAAGAAGTTCATGGATTTATCGCTGCTGAAGTGTAAGCCGTCCTCTCTTGGGGAATGCTTTTTAGTTAGCTTTGCGACAGTATCAAAAATACATTTTGGATTGTCCTTATTTTCCTCAATTAAGTTGGAAAAATAGGATGATCGAGCAGCAGTGAGGGCTCTATGATATTGCACGGTACTGTCTTTCCATGCTAGTCGGAAGACTTCCAGTTTGGTTGAGTGCCATTTCCGTTCCAATTTTCTGGAAGCTTGCTTCAGGGTTCTGATATTTTCTGTATACCAGGGAGCTAGTTTCTTATGACAAATGTTTTGTTTTTAGGGGTGCAACTACATCTAGGGTATTACGCAAGATTAAGTTAAGTTCCTCAGTTTTCTGAATGACATCACCAAGAGGTAAAATATATTAGTGAAAACAATAGTGGTCCTAAAACATACCTTGAGGAACACCGAAATGTACAGTTTGATTTGTCAGAGGACAAAACCATCCACAGAGACAAAACTGAATCTTTGCACCAGATAAGATCTAAAAAAGGCCAGAAGTTGTCCGTGGTAGACCAATTTGGGTTTCAATCTCTCCAAAAGAATGTGGTGTCGATGGTGTCTAGAGCAGCACTAAGGTCTAGGAGCATGAGGACAGATGCAGAGCCTTGGTCTGACGCCATTAAAAGAGTAATTTACCACCTTCACGAGTTGCAGTCTCATGTGCTATGATGGAGTTTAAAAATCAGACTGAAGCATTTTGTATACATTGTTTGTCTTCAGGAAGGCAGTGAGTCACTGCGCAACAGCTTTTTCAAAGATGTTTGATGAATGGGGAGATTTGATGATAGGCCGATAGTTTTTTCTATTTTCTGGTCAAGGTTGGCTTTTTCAACGAGAGGTTTTATTACTACTACTTTTTAGTGAGTTTGGTACACATCCGGTGGATAGGGAGCCGTTTATTATGTTCAACATAGGAGGGCAGCACAGGAAGCAGTCTTTCAGTCGTTTAGTTAGAATAGAGTCCATTATGCAGCTTAAGGGTTTATCGGCCAATTACTATTTTCATGAATGTGTCAAAAAGATACAGGATAAAACAATTTGAGTGTCTCCATGATACTAGGTCCTAGCAGAGTTGTGCAGACTCAGGACAAACTGAGTTTTAGAGAAATATGCAGATTAAAGAGGAGTCCGTATTTGCTTTCTAATGATCATGATCTTTTCGTCAAAGAAGTCATGGATTTATCGCTGCTGAAGTGTAAGCCGGTCCTCTCTTGGGGAATGCTTTTTAGTTAGCTTTGGCGAGCAGTATCAAAAAATACATTTTGGGATTGTCTCATTTTTCCTCAATTAAGTTGGAAAAATAGGATGATCGAGCAGCAGTAGGTCTATGATATTGCACGGTACTGTCTTTTCCATGCTAGTCGGAAGACTTCACAGTTTGTTGAGTGCCATTTCCTATTCCAATTTTCTGGAAGCTTGCTTCAGGTCTTGATATTTTCTGTATACCAGGGAGCTAGTTTCTTATGGAACAAATGTTTTGTTTTTAGGGTGCAACTACTCTAGGTATTACGCAAGATTAAGTTAAGTTCCTCAGTTACTGTAAGTTTTTGTACTTCAACGTCCTTGGTAGGTGGAGGAGTCTGAGGGCATTTAGAAATCTTTCGGTTGTCCGAGAATTTATAAGCACGGCTTTGATGGATCCTTGGTTGGGTCTAAGGAGGTTATTACTTGCAATTGCAAACGTAAAAAAATGAGTGGTCTGATAGTCCAGGATTATGAGGAAAACATTAAGATCCACAATATTTATCCACGGGACAAAACTAGGTCCATGAGTATTTCAAATAAATACACACGGTTAGCCATGATGTTTAATGCGAGTGTAGCGAAATGCTTTGCTTCTAGTTCGAACAATGGCAAGTAAATAACCAACAAGTAATCTAACCTAAAAAATTCCAGACAACTACCTACCTTATAGCACACAGTGGTAAAGGGATAAAGAATATAAGGTACATAAATTATTGAATGGAGTTAATGGTACAGAACGGCAGTAGGCAGATGCGTAGATGTTTATGTGTACAGTCGTATACATATGAGATGAGTAAATGTAGGGTATGTAACATAAAGTGGCATGTTTAAAGGTGGCCTAGGTGATAGCAGTAGTGTAACATAAAGATGCAAGATGCAGTGGATGACATATACAGTACAGTTATATACATATCACCGCATTAATGAGATGAGTAAGTGTAGGGTATGTCAAACATTATATTTGAAGTGGCATGTGTTCTTGGAAAGTGGGCTAGTCGATACATTTTTAAACATCATTTCCATCAATTCCCCTTATTAAAGTGGCTTGGAGTTGATCAGTAATGTTGGCAGCGGGCCACTAAATGTAGTGGTGGCTGTTTACACAGTCTGATGGCCTTGAGAAGCTTTGATGCACTGTTACTGACTCGTTCCGCCTTCTGGGGATGATAGCGGGGTGAACAGGCAGTGGCCTCGGGTGCGTTGTTGTCTTTGATCATCTTTATGGTCCTTCCTGGTGACAATGCGGGTGGTGGTAGGTGTCCTGGAGGGCAGGTAGTTTTGCCCCGGGTGTGTGTTGTGCAGACCTCACTACCCTCTGGAGAGCCTTACGTTGGTGGCGGAGCAGTTGCCGTGACCAGGCGGTGAATAACAGCCCAACAGGATGCTCTGATTGTGCATGCTGTAGAAGTTTGTGAGTGTCTTTTGGTTGACAAAGCCGAATTTTCTTCGCCTCCTGAGGTTGAAGAGGCGCTCCGCCTGGCCACGCCTTCTTTCACGAACGCTGGTCTGTGTGGGTTGGACCAATTCCAGTTTTTGGTCCGTGATGTGTTACACCGAGGAAACTTAAAACTTTTCCACCTTCTCCACGACTGTTCCGTCGATGTGGATAGGAGGGTGCTCCCTCTGCTGTTTCCTTGAAGTCCACAATTCATCTCCTCTTTGTTTTGTTGACGTTGAGGTGAGGTTATTTTCCTGACACCACAACTCCGAGGGCCTTCACCTACCTCCCTGGTAGGCCGTCGCGTCCGTTGTTGGTATCAAGCCTACCACTAGTAGTGTCGTGAACGACCCCCGCCCCAACCCACATGGATGATTGAGTTGGACGTGCATGGCCAACGCAGTCCGTGGTGAACAGGGAGTACAAGGAGGGCTCAGAACGCCACCCTTGTGGGGCCAGTGTTGAGGGATCAGCGGGGTGGGAGAATGTTGGTGTACCTTACCCTCATCCCTGGGGCGGGCCCGTGTCAAGGAAGTCCGAGGACCCGAGTTGCACAGGGCGGGGTCGGAGACCTCGGGTCGGGTCGAGCTTGATGACGGAGTTTGGGCCATAGGGACATATGGGTGTTGAAAGTGCTGAGCTGTAAGGTCCGATCGAACAGCATTCTCACATAGGTAATTGTCCTCTTGTCCAGATGGGTTAGGGCAGTGTTGCAGTTTGTGATTTGCGATTGCGTCGTCTGTTGGACCTATTGGGTCAGTTGACATGTGGTCAGTCAGGGTCCGGAGAATGTTGGGACAAAACCCACTGGTTGAGTCTGATGATGGCTCCTTTTGGGAGTGGGTCTGTGGACT
>NC_036838.1:15512347-15524032 GCF_002910315.2 Salvelinus sp. IW2-2015
GACTTTTCCATGTGAATATTAAAGTCACCAAAAATGTGAATATTATCTGCCATGACTACAAGGTCCAATAGCAATTCATGGAACGCTGTAGGAAGGCTGTATACGGCCCAGGAGGCCTGCAAACAGTAGCTATGAAAAGTGAWTGAGTAGGCTGCATAGATTTCATGACGAGAAGCTCAAAATACGAAAACATCATTTTGAAATTTGCTATCAAAAATGTTAGCAACACGTCCGCCTTTGCGGGATGCGCCGGAATATGGTCATTAGTGTAACCATGCTTAAGCCATGTTTCAGTCAGGCCAAGCACATCAAGATTATGAGTGATTAGTGATTAGTTACTTGACTATAACTGCCTTGGAAGTGAGGGATCTAACATTAAGCAGCCCTATTTTGAGATGTGAGGTATCACAATCTCTTTCAATAATGGCAGGAATGGATGAGGTCTTTATTCCAGTGAGATTGCTAAGGCGAACACCGCCATGTTTAGTTTTGCCCAACCTAGATCGAAGCACAGACACAGTCTCAATGGGGATAGCTGAGCTGACTACACTGACTGTGCTAGTGGCAGACTCCACTAAGCTGGCATGCTGGCTAACAGCCTTCATTGTGGAGCTAGATGAGTTAGAGCCCTGTCTATGTTCATAGATAAAATGAGAGCACCCCTCCAGCTAGGATGGAGTCTGTCACTCCTCAACAGGCCAGRCTTGGTCCTGTTTGTGGGTGAGTCCCAGAAAGAGGGCCAATATTCTATAAATTCTATMTTTTGGGAGGGGCAGAAAACAGTTTTAAACCAGCGATTGAGTTGTGAGCTCATCACTCCCCTAACTGGGAGGGGGCCAGAGACAATTACTTGATGCCAACACATCTTTCTAGCTGATTTACACACTGAAGCTATGTTGCACTTGATAACCTCTGACTGTTTCATCCTAACATCGTTGGTGCCGACGTGGATAACAATATCCCTATACKCTCTACACTTGCCAGTTTTAGCCTTAGCCAGCACCATCTTCAGATTAGCCTTTACGTCGGTAGCCCTGCCCCCTGGTAAACAGTGGGGCAGGGCTACCAGAGAGACCAGAGAAGGCTCGGCCTCTGACTCCGACTCGTTGCTTAATGGGGAGTACCGGTTGAAAGTTTCTGTCAGCTGAATGAGCGACACCGGTTGAGCATTCCGATGGCATTTCCTTCAAGAAGCCATGAGAAAATTGTCCGGCTGCGGGGACTGTGCGAGGGGATTTTTACTACTATCTGTACTTATTGGAGGCACAGACGCTGTTTCATCCTTTCCTACACTTAAATTACCCTTGCCTAACGATTGCCCCTGAAGCTGGGCTTGCAGCACGGTTATCCTCACTGTAAGGTGATAGTTCTCCTGTATATTATGAGTGCAGCTACTGCAGTTAGATGGCATAATGTTAATGTTACTACTTAGCTTCRGCTGGTGGAGGTCCTGCAGAAACATGTCCAGATAAAGCGTCCGAGTTGTCAGGTAGCCAGGTAACGTTAGCAACAAACCGTACAGGAGCACGTAAACAAGTCCACAAGTTGTGACCGGACTGTCACGTCCTCAGCGATGTGGACGCCAAGGAACTTAAAACTGCAGACTATTTCTACTGCAGCCCCGTCGATGTGGATCGGGGCATGTTCCCTCCTCTGCTTCCTGAAGTCAACGTTCGACTCCGTTGTTTTGCTGATGTTGAGGGAGAGGTTGTTGTCTCGCCATTGTTGGTTATCAGGCCTTCAACCGTGGTGTCCTGTATCTTTTGGATGGATGCGTTTACATACACATGAGTTCTGATGTTGTCGTTATGTCAACTTTTGGGTTCAGGAAATGTGTGGGAAATAGTGCGCAATCCAAATGCGTTTGACAAAAAATCACCAGCCTTATACCCTCCTACGAAATGCATGACAGATAATATGCAACTGCTACTTTTTGTGAATACGATCAAACAGGATCATCTTATTTTAAGATTTGTTGTCTCATGTACACACACCACACACACACACCACCACACACACACACACACACACACAACACACACCACACACACACACACACACCACACACACACACACACACACACACACACACACACTGCATTGAACATGTCAGGAAACTCAGCCAGGTGGTGATAAATGACCAGTTTAATCTTGAATAGTCTGGTAAAGACAGTTTGGCTACCGTTTCAGGGTCCACAAAAGGCCCTTGAAGTAAAGTGGCCTTTGTATTATGAAAATGTGCATTTTACCCATAAACAGAGGGAGAAAATGGGAGCTGTAAGAAGACTAATGGAGCAGGAGCACAAAGGCTTTAACCTTACAGCATCCGTGAAGCAACAGTGAAAGGTGACATTAGACTTCTTTATGTGCCACTGCCACATTGACAGCGTACACACAAGCATACACATTTACGTGGCATGGATGCATAAACACACACACACACACACACACACACACACACACACACACACACACACACACACACACACACACACACACATATGCATGTTCACTCACAGAAATGCCCACTCACACACAGAGATCATCAAGACGTGCTCACTAAGCAGTGTATTGCGAAATACATTGAGAGTCAAGTCAATACCCCATTCAAAATCACCCTTCTGTCAAAAGAAGAACATGGTGATGACAGAGTGTTTGAATTGGAGAATGCTCACATAATAGGCGGTGCACTCTCTCTTTCTCCTTCACTGTCATGTCTGTCTTGGTATTTAAGTCTTCTGTTTCTATATTTCTTTCAGCCTCCACAACTTCTTTCTTTCCCTCGCTCTCTCACCTCTCTCTCTTCATCTACATGCTCTCTCTCTTTCTCTCTGTCTCTTTCCTAGTCCCTACTTCTCTCTCTCTCCCCCCTTTCCTCTGGGATTGATTTCACACCTTTCCCTCCCATGTCTCTTCACGGTGGGCTATTTTCTCCGGGTTCATGCCGTGAGATGGGTTTTCTCTGTCTGCCAGGCAGTACTCCGAGAGCTCTACTTGTTCCCAGCTGTCAACAGAGACAAGGGAGAAGGGCTGTTGACAGTTCGACTGGGAGTGTGTCCTCACTGTCCTGTCATCTGGGCTTTGGGCGAGAATCTGTCTGGGCCAAGGGAGACAAGGGTCAGACGGCAGGATACGCCTCAGGTGCTAATTTGCGGCGGCAATTCACACCTGCACATATTCCATTAAAATCGGTAGGCGAGACGTCGTCTTCGATCAGACCCGGCGAGTGGATAACTGATCCGGACCGAACGAACCCCTTTCCCCATCAGACCTGGCGTTTGGATCTCTCTCTCGCGCAGTATTCAATTTGAGCCTCGCTCGTTCCTCCTCTGTCAGGAGCACCTCGTCCAAAAATGTGCCAAGTGTAATAAAAGTGTGATAGGTTTTGGGTCGGCGTCCTGAATTGGCATCACTTTGGCACCGGTGCGGAAATTTTCTTCCGAGATTGGTTCACTGGCATGTGGGGAGTGAGGGTGAATTTTAAATGTATGACCTCATGAAAATATGTCAATCTCCCCTTCTCTGGCTTTGCTCCTCTCTCCTCCCACCTCTCCCCTCCACCCTCTTCTTCCCTCCCCATTACACAGCTTAAAAAAGGTAAAGGAGTCGAGGTATGGATCACCTTAGCTCTGCAGGCAATTATTCTTCCAGTCTATAAGGAAATGGTCCAATCCCCCTTCTTCCTCCCTATCTCGTCCCCCTTTCCCTTCCTCCCTTCTTCCTCCCTATCTCGTCCCCCTTTCCCTTCCTCCCTTCTTCCTTCCAGCCCTGTCAAGCTCCACCGCCCACCAATTAATGCAGCTCATGCCCCTCTAGGCAGTCACTGTGCAGGAGTGATGTTCCTCTGCCTTGTGGTTACACTGCACAGAACAGGGACTGCTTCTCTCCACACCCTGCCTGCCAGGCTGCCAAGTACCTGGAGGACCATGATAGTGAAGCTCCAATGGGGATCCAGTACACTGCACCCCACTGCGGCGGCTTGCCTGACAGAGTCTGTTTGATTGAGCAGAGAGTCTGGGGAAAGAAGAACGGCCGGTCAAGTAGTGCACTATATAGGGAATAGGGTGCCATTTGGGACACACCTACACTCCACTGTATGGAAGCTTTTTTAATACCTTTAATACTAATATTATACAATATAGAGAGAGGATTATAAAAGGGTATTGGACCAAACCAGATAAGATAAGTCAGTTAAATCATGCAATAGGCATAATGATAGTTTATTGTATCCATTTTGCCCCTGGCGAAAAATTTACACATGAAAATGTCAATATCGGGTCATAAAATGACAAGGAACCTCACAAATTCAAACTGTAATGAAAAACAAAGAAWCATCAATCTCAATAAATGTGTATTATTCTTAGACCCCATAATATCTGAATCATCGTTTTCTCTTGCAGTAGCATATCCCACCCTCACCGCCAGAATCTAAAGACAGTAAACAAATGGAGTTTGGAGGGATCGCCGATTTGTATTCAACTTCTTGGACTTTCATACAAGCATCCTTCTGCCAGGTGTCTGAGGCAGATAGGTGATGGATAGTCCTAGCGTTTAAGAGAAATGAAAGCTGATGTCCCCGGCTAGCGGTATGGCACAAAGCCRTGAGAGACCATTACAATGCCTACCCATTCATGATGGGAAGACAACGTCGCTGGCCAATGTGCTAAGAGCTCTCCTAGCTCTCTTCGTAAATGTGCCAACGTCCTTTTGCCCATTGCGTCTCTAGCCAATCAGAAAATGGCTGCTGTCAGCTTTGGGTTGGTTGAAGTTGAGAGCGGCTGTGTCAAAGGCGGAACCTCCGTGGCAGGGCTGCATGAAAACTCATGTTGAGATTGAGCACCTGCATAGTGCATATTGATAATAATTGGAGGGATGTTGTGCATACTCAGATTTCACAAGTGTAAATTGCTTTGTCCTGGCAATAGTTGGTTTGAGAGGAGAACATTGTTGCAGTGTTATCATTGGTAGCGTTCTATGTTAATTGGAAATGTGACAATATAACCCATGCGTGTGTCAGTGGATGTGTGTGTGTGAGACGGAGAGAGAAGTGAGACAGAGATAGAAGGAAAGAAAGAAAGATCAGCTATAATCTATTTATGGCCCTATGTGGGCATTGTAGGCATGATTTTATGTGTCAGTTTTGGTCAAATAGCCCAGTGTTGGTTTTGGTGACAGTGTGGGTTTGCTTTTGGACCACTCCAAACTGTCATGTCAGTCCGGGCGGGGGGTGGGGGGTTCGAAGAAATTGGCCCAGCTTCTTGGCACCGATCTGACATTTTCGCAGAGCGCGATAGCTAGCACTGATGGCTGCCGTAGACTCGCACTCTATAATCTGTACCGCATGAGTACTACAGTACAGGTTGCTGACCGGACATCATTCACCTTATACCTACTGTTGTAGCCGTGTCAGCAAGCTGGGTCACTGCGTCGAGATAACCCACAGCTCAATTATGGCACAAGGATGAGCAGTGAGCAGCACACATCTGGGCTGAGCCAGAGGGAAGGAGTGGATGAGGTAGCTAATGCAAATGAACTTAAGCCTATGCACTATGTGGGGGAAAAAACTTTGGGCCACTGCCAATATTAACATGTTGACATGTTGACATGTTATTAACCCAACTGACTTTGGGTCAGTTCCATTTCAAATCCTGTCGGTTGAATTGGACATGGCACCTCTCTGTACGAAATGCAATTCAATCCCTGAATTGCCTAGGGATGAGAGGAAATTGACCCCGAAACCCAGCAGCAAACATCGTAAATGGCCTCTGCCTTTGTTGGCTTAGCACTCTGATAGAGTCCACATTCACATGTGGCTCTTCACCTTTAAGGAGACCCCTAAAACTCTGTCCACATTTCGTGGGGTTCTATCCGTGCAAGAGCTGCGCGAAGCTGAAATGATGAGCTTCTGCGCGGCTCTACACTGAGCTTGTGCAATTCTACGCAGCACAATCATCCACTGTACAAGGGAAAGCTCCGATTTTCAAGGCTCAAGCTAACTTCTGGAGACTGTCAATTGTTCCATTCGTAAACAATAAGAATACCTATCGCAACATCAACGGGTATGACACAAAAATACTTGTTTACTGCTCYATCTGAATAATCACTACGATGTTCCAAGGCAAATAACAAGCGAAAAGTAATAAGGAATTTATGAACACATTATATCCTCCTGCTTCTAGCCTAGCAYTTGGTTTATAACAGCGGGGGGTTTGTAGGGACCATGTTAGAAACMGGTTTATAAAAGCAATAAGGCACTTTGGGGGTTTGTGGTATATGGCCAATATCCAGGCACTCTGCTTTGTGTCGTGCWTAAGAACAGYCCTTAGCTGTGGTATATTGGCATTGTACTACACACCCCAAAAATGCCCAAATGTTAGGAATCCCTCTCTACTTATGGCCACATCATATATTCATTGAAATCTGCTCAAATTTAATTTTACGCCAACTCACAGAACCATTGAACCAAGATGTAGTTAAATAAGCAGCGGTGACATTGACTAGCAGCAGGGGGATGGAGACGGGAGGACGAAGAGGGAGGGGGGGGATTCTCCGGGGGCCTGCAAGTGACTGAACATCTTCAAGAGCCTCCTGCCAGGAACATAACATGCTCTCGAGTGGCGACGCGCCAGATGCCTTGTCACCTTTTGATAAGTAATCATGGGAAAGTCACTCCGCTGACCCGTCTGCCGCATAGCGCTGTATGTGATGTCGCAGTCTCCTGATAATATTAAGATATGGGCTATACCTTATACAGTATATGCATCCTCATATATTTACTTTGTAACTGAGATACGGGGAAAGGTGAGTACACAATCAATGTTATATATACCATACATTCCAMGTTTGGGAACATTGGAATGTTTTTCAATCAAGCACGGTGACGTCATATGCATAGGGATTTCAGTGTAGGATTTACTGATTCTATTATGATACATGATATACCATAGGGCATATGCCGCAGCACCAGTTCATACTCTGTAACTTACATTTGGAATAGTGAGTACAYCATCAATGTTATTRCACATCATCTTTGGGACCTGTTGATGACGTTTTACTTTTGAGAAATGACATTTCAGGTACAGTATGTACTTAACACAGACTGTATTCTTCCCCCGGTGTCAAAGCTCGGTTCACAAAGTACTTGCTGACTGCCGCTTTAAGCGATAGTTCCGGTTTGCATGGGACAAATGAGACTGACGAACGACAAGTAGAGAATGGTCAAAGAAAAAAGGCAGGATGTCTTTGAGGACCATCACTTATTGTCACGCCCTGGCTATAGAGAGGTTTTTTATTCTCAATTTTGGTTAGGCCAGGGTGTGACTAGGGTGGGAAGTCTATGTTCTTTTTTCTATGTTGTTGGTTTTCTATGTGTTTGGCCTGGTGTGGTTCCCAATCAGAGGCAGCTGTCTATCGTTGTCTCTGATTGGGAGCCATACTTAGGTAGCCTGTTTTCCCATTTTGTGTTGTGGGTGATTMATTTCTGTTTAGTGTGTGTTGCACCTGACGGAGCTGTTTCGGTTGTCACTTTGTTGTGTTTGCTTTTTTAGTGTTCAGTTTCTATTAAACATGACGAACACTTACCACGCTGCGTTTTGGTCTTCACCTTCTTCCGACGACAGCCGTTACACTTATTTTCATAAWTTCATCATGGTTCCTTTGATGTTGGAATTCCAATCAATTTACTATCAGGAGAGATGAGCCGGGGAGAGAAAAGGGATACGAGAGTTGTGTAGACCACTCACTTTATAAGGGTGTATTACCCCTTCAAGCACACCACTGCTCAAGTATGACTCCAGCTGTCTCTTTTTTGATGATCTAAGGAAGGCTGCCAGGCTGTTCGGCAAAAGATCAAATGACCTGGGCTTTGAATCCTAGGGGAGTCTTACAACAGCCTAAAGCCTTGTGTTTGTATGTGTGTGTGGGCATTGATTTCTTTACAACATAGTAGTGATTTGTGTATATTAATATACAGTACAGTGCATGTGTGCAGTTTTCTTCTGGAGTATATCTGATATTATTGTCTATGGATGGAAATATATGACATGCCCTGAAAAACCCACAACGTGTTGGATTAAATGGACAGGCCTACGTTTTAAACAGAGCAGGTATTTTTGGTTGGGTGTGGGGCGACGTGAGCTGGATTTGAAGTACCGCAGTAGCTTTTAATATTCTCCTTCTGCAGCTCTCTGTCGCTCTAACTTTTCTTCTCTCTCTCTTCACTCTCTCTCTCTCTCTATTTCTCCCCCTCTCTGTCTCTCTCTTTTACTCTCTGTCTGTTACTCTAAATCTCTCTGTCTCTTTGTCTCTCTCTCTCTCTCTATCAGTTTTTTCCATTTCCCTTTCTCTGCTTGTCGGTCTCGCTCAACCCCCGTCTCTCAGTCTCTCATCACCCACTCTCTCCTTCACTCCCCCATAGAGAAGCAAGAGTACAGAGGGGGAATGCAGTTAGCGGTGTACTACCGTCAACCGCACAGGCTGCGTTTTCACTAAAAATAACTTGACTCGTGGCACAGTCCAAGACATGACCCCAGGTGAGAGGAGCTTAGAGCGTAAATTAAAATATGTGTTTCAGGGAAGGTCGTCCTTGCAAGTTCGACTGACAGGCAAGCGAGTGTGAAACCTTGTGGAATATTTTTTTTTTTTAAGTAAGCACTTAACTGGGGCTATCAGCCTTGCTCAAAGCCTTGCAGTCCCAAAACATGACATCGCATATGTGATGGGTCACTTGTTTGGGGAACGAAGCTCTGATGGGCAACGGCTTCTGTTTATTCATAAAGACGTAGTGAAGCAAACTAAGCGTTGCGCTTTTAAGGTATCGAATTATAGAACAGGGAGACGTGAGAAACATTTGACCTTTTTAGGTATGGAATAGAATGGGGAGAACAGGGAGATGTGAGAAACATTTGACCATTTTAGGTATTGAATAGAATGGGGATGCATTGTATTTCAGCCCATCTTATGATGGTTCTGTGTCTCTTCATTCAGGTGATGGGAACCCCAAGGAGAGCAGCCCTTTCATCAACAGCAGTGAAGCCACAGAGAAGAGCCAGCAATACGATGGCAAACATATGGCTCTGTTTGAGGTATGTATAGACACACACACACACACACACAAGCACACGCACACACACGTGCAGGGCAACGAATGCACAGGCAGGCAGGCACAGGCAGGCAGGCAGGCAGGCAGGCAGGCAGGCAGGCAGGCAGACCAGACAGACAGACAGACAGACAGACAGACAGGACAGGCAAGGACAGAGCAGGCAGACAGGACAGACAGACAGAGACAGACAGACAGACAGACAGACAGACAGACCAGCACACTACCATGCATATGCAACACAAGCCAACTGTATGATGACCAGAGTATGGTCCTGCCTGTGAGACTGGAATTTGTAGGCAGACACAACACCCCACACACAACACAACACCATTCACGGATCAGCGAGTGATTAATAGGCCTGAGATCGATTAATGAGGGTAATTACTGTTTGAAGGGCGAGTGAACACCTCGGGTTAATACAAGCACAGTTCCAAACTGCTACAGAAAATGACTGAGACAAAGCCATTTACCTTCATAAGCAAAAAGCCAAGTGTATTACATTTTTTCTCAAAGGGATCCTCATTTGAAATGATGAGTGGTTTGCTGCATATACTGTATTAAGTAGTTTGTATTCATATTGCACATTTGATATTTTACACCCCCAATTTTGTCATATTGCTTCCCGCTTTATTTTGCACCACGTCAGATATGCAGGGAATCCATCTTGCGTCCATATGCTCACTACATTGCCWACTGCAGTAATGTTTTATTATGGAATTGACCAAGTGTTATGTTATCCTGTTTGTGTCAATGTACTTTGCAGGAGGAGATGGAGACCAGTCCCATGGTATCGTCTATGCTCAGTAGTCTGGCCAACTACTCCAACCTCCCCCAGGGCAGCAAGGAGCACGAGGAGGAGGCTGACAATGAGGAGGAAGACAAAAAGAAGAAGAAACCTGTCAAGGTAAGTTGCTGTTGCAACACTGGTCACTCAGACCTGTAACACAGCACTGGTCACTCAGACCTGTAACACAGCACTGGTCAGTCAGACCTGTAACACAGCACTGGTCAGTCAGATCTGTAACACAGCACTGGTCAGTCAGACCTGTAACACAGCACTGGTCAGTCAGACCTGTAACACAGCACTGGTCAGTCAGACCTGTAACACAGCACACTCAGGGTGATAAGGCTGTGAGTCAGGTTCTGACCGAGTTGTGCTTATTTACAGGTCTGACTGACCAGTGCTGTGTAAGGTCTTTTTTTAACCTTTATTTAACTAGGCAAGTCAGTTAAGAAAAATTTTATTTCCAATGACGAGCCTAGGAACAGTGACAGTGTACTGCCTTGTTCAGGGGCAGAACAACAGATTTTTACCTTGCCAGCTCAGGGATTTGATCTTGCAACCTTTCGGTTACGTCCAACACTCTAACCACTAGGCTACCTGCCGACTGACTGGCCACTTATGCTACAGGTCTGACTGAGATCGTTACAGGTCTGATCAGTCTGTGTTACAGGCTGACTGCTGTACAGTCTGAACGCCAGTGCTGTGTTAAGTGACGACGTGTTGGCTGACACAGGTCGTCGACTGACAGTGTGTTACAGTTGATGCAGTGCTGTGCAGTCTGTCTGACCAGTGTGTGTTACAGGTCTGACTGACCAGTGCGTGTTACAGGTCTGACTGACCAGTGCTGTGTACAGTCTGACGACCAGTCGGTTCAGTGATGTTAGTGTGACAGGTCTGATGCCGTGCTGTGTACAGGTCTGACTGACCAGTGCTGTGTTACAGTCTGAGTGACCAGTTTGTGTTACAGGTCTGACTGACCAGTGCTGTGTTACAGGTCTGACTGACCAGTGCTGTGTTACAGGTCTGACTGACCAGTGTGTGTCAGGTCTGACTGACCAGTGCTGTGTTACAGGTCTGACTGACCAGTGCTTGTGTTACAGTTTGACTGACCAGTGCTGTGTTACAGGTTGAGTGACCAGTGCTGTGTTAGGTCTGACTGACCAGTGGCTGTTTACAGGTCTGACTGACCAGTGCTGTGTTAGTCTGACTGACCAGGTGTGTTCAGGTGACTGACATGCTGTGTTACAGTCTGACTGACCAGTGCTGTGTTACGTCTGACTGACCAGTGCTGTGTTTACAGGTCTGACTGACCAGTGCTGTGTTACAGGTCTGACGACCAGTGCTGTTTACAGGTCTGACTGACCAGTGTGCAACAGTCAACTACCTGACAGGTTTCTTCTTCTTTTTGTCTTCCTCCTCATTGTCGCCTCCTCCTCGTGCTCCTTGCTGCCTGGGGAGGTGGAGTAGTTGGCGACTCTGAGCATAGACGATACCATGGGACTGGTCTCCATCTCCCTCCTGCAAAGTACATTGACACACCCAGGATAACATAAAATTGGCAATTCCATAATAAAACATTACTGCAGTGCAATGTAGTGAGCATATGACGCAAGATGGATTCCCTGCATATCTGACGTGGTGCAAAATAAGCGGGAAGCAAATGACAAAATTGGGGGTGTAAAATATCAAAATGTCCAATATGAATACAAACTACTTAATACAGTATATGCAGCAAACCACTCATCATTTCAAATGAGGATCCCTTTGAGAAAAAATGTAATACACTTGGCTTTTTGCTTAT